>NC_026006.2:60795534-60830534 GCF_000442705.2 Elaeis guineensis | reverse complement strand
CCCTTCCGTGGTATCTATGACAAATCAAATAACGAAATCAAAATTCTTGATATTTGGACAACCTGCTCCAGATGCATTAACAGTGATATAAAACCTAACAACAAAACTCAGAACGTTCATAAAATTTGAATCATAGGAGATCAAAAATATATAATTACGATAAACAACGAATTTATAGACTTCACAACTGCTAAATTCCAGCAGTAGACCAAAATCCAAAACATGCAAAGTGAACCAACAACAGTTAACAACAATCTGATACTCCGATCATAAGTTTCCCGGCAAAGAACCAGCTAACAGTCACATTGTCACCATTAATAGTTCAATTCATTTTGCTCGTTCAGAAAGAGCTCAAAAAGCAAGCCTGATCCTCTTCTATTTCTTATTTAATGCTTCTATTTTTAGTCAAAGAGAACAGAATCTTCAAAAATGCTAGCAATGCTATAAGATCAACCGAGTATACCAAACAGGGATGCGACAAAAAAAGAAACCCTAGAAATAAAACAAAGAAGCAGCATCAGGGGCTACTCACATAAATATAGCTGTTCTCCTTGGTCTGGCTCCCATCTTCCAACACTACCGCGAATTCAAGCTCATTAGGCATAAAAAATTCCCCAAAAAGACCAAGAAATCAACAAAAAGACACAGAAAGAGCAGAACAGGGGAAGAGATTAGTGAGAGTACCATCAGAGGCGTCGACTTCAATGGAGGGGACGTTGGGGGGAATGAGCATGAGCAAGAAGCGGCAGACCACGAAGGCGAACCCGAGGACGAGTAACGGCCACCAGAACGCCATTTCCGGAGCTCGAACGGGAGCAGCGGAGATCTGGGACCTGGAGAGAACGTACAAAAACCCCTAGGGTTTGGCTGTGGTGGAGAATGCCGGGAAATGAAGTATAGGGTATTTAAAAAAGAGGGTTAGAAAAGAGCTATATGTGACGCTAGCCTACTTTATTCTATTCTCTTGGTCTCTGCTTCGACAACCACTCGAATAGAACGGCAATTTTACAAACACCGACACGGCGAGTAGCAGCGGTGGCAAAGGTGGTCAATTTGGAGGGACATAGGGGCAACTACGATTACGTATTAAGACTTTTATTTTTAGATTATTTACTAAAAGAGGGTACGGTGGCTGGAGCAGTGAACAATTTTTTTTTTTTTTTTTTCACTCTTTAAAAAGTGCATTTGGTTCGCAAGTAAAATCAGGATAAAAACAATTTGAATGAAAATTGAAGGGGACATATTTCTCGACTTATTTGATTGATGATCAAAATTAAGATCATCTCAAAATGAAATATAAATATTAAAGAAATATATAATTATATTTTGAAGTATTAGGATATTTTAATTCTCCCTTATAATTGAAATGGGAACAGAAATTTTTTGAAATAAATAATTAAAAAAATATTATTTATTTATTTTTATTTCAGAACCTAATTTTCTCCAACTAAATATATCTACATCTTTAATCTGATAAATAAGTACGATACTACTAATTGGCTGGCTTCTTATGCTTTAACTTATGGTTCTTTTGCCATTAATGCCGCCTATCTTTTGCCCAGGGATCTCTCTACTTTAGCAGGCTGATGCTTAGGAGATGGTCCATGTTAGCTTGACTTGAGGGTTTTTAATTATTATTCATGCAGTTGATTTATGATACTTTCTGCACATTTCATGATTATGTTCTATGGCTGCCTGGCTGCTTCTCTGTAAACTTTTGCTTTGCTCTATTTCAGGCCACCAGTGATTTCTTTTCTTTCATTCAGCCTCGTATCAACACGTTTCTCTGGTCTAACTTGGGTGTATCCAGCTTCATCAGCTTTATCTTGTATGGTTTTTATCTTGTTCCCCATGATACATGCTGTTGCTGCTCATTTTACCTACTTCACCCTGGAGTTTATTAATTGGGCTACGTTGCTCCACCGTTTTGCTCCAGGGTACATGCACTGTTGGCGTTGGAGTGTGGGTCACTGTTGGCTTTGATGGATGGGGCATTCAGAGTTACTTTTTTTTTTGATAAGGATTCAGACCTACTTTTACTGGGTAGTTTCACTGTAGGTTCTCTGGGCCCTCTTGCCTTGGTCTTATTGCCTATCACGTAGCTGGCTCCATGTCAGGCTCTTTCCATTCAGCATCTCAGATTTATAGGATGACCATTATCCTAAGGTGTCCCCTGAACATGTTCTTTCTCTACCTGGTGTTACATATGTTCTCAGGCTTCTTTAAGTATGCTAATTTTTGTTTTTTTTGGTTGGGTGCTTCTGTTTGGTCTTTCTGTACCAGGAAAGACGACAATCGGACGTGAAGTATGGGGAAAATGTTAGATTTCAAGCGGATTTCTTGTGTAGGTCCTAAATTTGATTGACCTTGCGCAGGTAGAAAATTTGATTAACGCTTAATTGTTAGCATATGGTTGACTTGTTTATTTATATACAGGTTTATTTTATTATATCAGCCTAAAAATTCGTGCATAAATAATTGTAAATGTTGCATGTGTATGCGTGCGCCGTGGATTAAAAAACTATAATCGAAAAATTCTTTTTTTTCTTTTGGGTGGAACAATCGAAAAATCCATTAGTTGTTGTATTTAAATTTCTTGACTCCTTTTAGTGATGTTTCTGAGTTACCAACGGTATTGTTTAGAAACAAAACATGTCATTCGAAACGGCAATGTCTCCCTTTGAGGGCGTCATTGGAAACAGCAATTTGTCCTTTTCAGCGGTCCTGAAATAAAGCCAGAAGTTAAGAACGGCATGAATTGGTTCCACCCATTTAATCTTCTCTCTCCCGGAAGTTAAGACCGTTACGAATTGGTTCCCCATTTAACTTTCTCTCTCCCTTGCCCTTTGGAGATATTTGGTTGGGAATAGTAAAGGTCTGAAATCAAAATCTAGATGGCTCTCATTCTAATCATTTAGTTGGAAGGAATTTAATTCCGATTTTGATTTTAGGATAGAATGGAAATAGCTCAATCTATATAGAACTCAATCCCTATTCTCTTTTATAAATTCAAATTTTCATTTCGATTTCGATTTCAATCATGAACCAAATACTTCGAAAAATTTGACTATTCCGATTTCAATTTCAAGCTATTCCTATTCTCATTCCCATTTCGATTTTGGTTACAAACCAAACACCCCCTCTATTTCCACATCAGGATTATACCACCTCATGTACACATTGGAAACCATTGGCACTGCAAAAAAGAAAACAAGTCTTTAATAACTTCCTTAAAAATCAATTAGGATGACGTGGTGAAGGATGGAACATAATGTACAGGAGCTGGATATTTGTTATTCAGGATTGGATATCACTCTTTGTTGTAGCTGAAGATCCTCACTGTTTGACTTGATAGTATCCTAGGTTGAGTCGAGAACGATATGAAAAGGTTTCATATATGCTATTTCTATTTTATAATCTGATAGATTCATCTTAGAGAGAGACTCTAAGATAATATTTTTTATGGTTGTTTGCTAAATTTGATTCTACTAAGGGCCATCTTCGCCTGCTACTCATAGACTCATTGCGCGGTGTTTCTAATGATGTCTTATAACATATATCTATAGGGATGAAAAAAGTGTGGTTGAGTATATTGGTACTATGGCTTTGATATTTGCTATTGAGATTCTACATCGTTGTCATAACTTGATTTCGGTTGTCATTTATGGTTGTATTTATGCAAGGGCTTTTTGATGTATTCAGATTAAGAAAAAAAAAAAAGAGTTAAATAGATACAAACTTGGTTCAATTAGGATGTTCAAACTATAGGATCTAGTTTGTACCTATTTTACCTTCTATCTCTTTTTACCATTTATTCCACTCCTCACCTTCATATTTGTCATCTAAATCTACTCCTTGCAACAACTAGGTAAGATTTTCTTCTCCCCTCAAGGCTTCTTTTCTTTTGGAAAACCTAGGATTTTGGAAATTAATGATTTCAATTCTTGAGACTTTCTACAAAAAAAAAAAAAAAAAAAAAAAATCTTGAAACTTAGGTTCTATGATTTTGAGAATTTGGGATAGTCTAGAATTAGGAAAGATGAGAGTGTTATGTGCATACCTGTAATCTTAGCGTAGGCAGTTCCTCTCCATTCAATGAAAAAAAATATTTATTGAGATTTGGTGGGAATTGCAATCTAAAATTCATCTGGATAATGTGCACTCTTGTATCTGTAATTAAAAAAAAACTTTTTGCGAATTTATGAAATCATTTGATAAGTCTAATAATTAAACGAATTAAACTACTCTTCAGAACTTGATAGTTTTCAATGCTGATATTCAGCTAATCTAAAACCTGATATACAATTGAAATTTTAACGTGAATTAAGTGGATGTGTATTAATAATAGTGTTCTTCAATTATGGGAAATTTCAGATTTTAATTCAATAGGGATGCTTATGAAATTTTGAGAATTTCCTTGCTGGTTGCTTGGGAGGAAGAATTCAAAACTCTGGACTCTAGAAGATCGTTATCCTTCCTAGACATGGAATTAGAAATTGGAATTCAGTATATCGTAAGCGGGGTCAGTTTAGTTATTCACCAAAAATTTTTAGGATTTTAAGAAACTCCCATAGGTGAAAATAATTATTTTTATAAAAATAAAAGAAGGCCATGCTGTGGCCATCTAAATATATGTGCCAGTCCAGAAACTTTTAGAAGCTAACGCTTTCATGGAACCCGAAGAACAACAAGCTATGACTCGCTCCATTCTCATAGAGGGTGACTCGGCCATGATAGTTGGATGGATTCAGATGCAGCACACGGATTCTAGAGCTCATCCTTTTCTGCAGGATATCCAATGGATGATGACCGTGAGATTTTTCTTCCTTATTAGACACATCTATCGACCACAGCGAGGCAAATGGGGCTACTGATTGGATAGCATCTATATCCGGTCAATGTTATTTAGACTAATATTGTGACTACTTTGATGGTTCTTAGAAATATTTTATTTTTTGATTTTATTGGACCCATTCATGCGCGAATGAACGGGAGGCCTGGAAGTATTACGTGGTAGGAAGAGTCGTTTGGATTTGACCCAGCCCCCATGCACCTTGCTGCAAGGCATCACGGGCTCGAGCCTGGCACCAGCTTTTCTCAGGCGTTCTCCGCAGTTCAGGTCGTGCTGAAATGGTCTCGAGTTCCATACATAATCACAATTGTCCATGTAACACAAGGAGAACATAATTGCCAAGGTCCATAGGATGGTATGCTGTATGATATCTTGGAGCTCATACAACTACAACTCAGTGTGATGCACAGATGGCTAAAATTAAAACTGCCATTGCGACCTAAAAAATAAAACAATGTTAAGCCATGTTCTATGTAACACAAGTAAAAAATTTTAGATTGAAGAGAACCTTGTATCTGCCTGACTTTGTACCTGACATTGTACGGCCCTATACTGATATTCCACTCACCGGCTTTCAAATGACAGAAACAAAGAAAGCAACCACTGAAAAATCAAATACAGGTTTTCTCAGGAGAAACTAAGTTTTTCATTGACCCCAGCAATATTACTACATACATATAATCAGAAGCAGTATTTGACAAACAGATGAAAAGATTCTTACACCTTACACTGAGAACAAGGAAATAATGTATGTTTGAGGAACCCAATGCTGTGGCTGTGTTTAATGGATCCAATGATATTCCCTTTTCAATATATATTGGCTCCTAACTCTCATCTTCTTCTGTTGTTATTCTTCTTGAATGGCAGTCAAAATTCAGTCTCATTCAGAATTAAGAACAAAATTTTCTTTATGAACTCGTATTAGTCAACAAATGTATGAGAACAGATGCCCGGAGGCAAAGAGGACATTTGATCAGATACTTTGGAATAAAGAAAGAAAAAAAGAAAAAAGGGTTTCCATGGAGATAAGCGCCACAGCTACCTGGGCGTAAGAAAAATTGAAATATACAAACAACATGTAACCAAACAACCTCCTGCCAATCTCAAGCCATCAATCCAAAAGACCTTGCCTTGTTTGCATAGCAGCACCTGATTCTTGTATTGCCATTTTGGTGATCAAAGTATCCGATGGCCAGAAATATTGCTATTGAACCATGACACTTCACCGGCCTTCATGAAGATCTTCGGAGAAAACTGCTGTTCTGGAGATATTCTCATTGTCAAACAGGCTCAATCCTGAGAAAGGTCCAGATGAGAACATCGAGGAAGTGCCATCAGACTCATAGGTCGTTGAAGACTGCCTGACATTGGGGCGGGCAGATGGAGTTGGCATGGTATCCTGACATTCTATGACACGTTGCACCATTTTAAGGGACTGAACCACTTCACCCATTGTGGGTCTCTGGCTCGCCTCAGGTGCAACACAGGCTGCTGCAATTGTGCAAACTCGCACAAAGTCATCCTTTGGATAGTTACCTGCAAGTCTTGGATCTGCAAGCTCTTCTAATCTATCCTTGTCTCGAAGAATTGGCCGAGCCTGCAGGTTACAGGACGAGCAAAGGAATTATCACCACCAGTCAAACTAAATAAGCCAAATGAAATAACACAACCAAGTATTGGCAGGTAATACAAGATGATTGCAACAAACAAAATTTATGTGAAAATGTTTATCGAAAAAAAAAATCACCAGGAAACATCCATTCAGCTATCAGCAAATGAACAACTGCGTGCATATGAGGGCTTTCTTTTTGCTTTTAACAGATATGTGTCCTCCCAAGTGCTCACGTGTCATTTCATTCAAGTGTATGCCTTGATGTCCGAGAGTGCCACTCTGAGTTTGTTTATGTGCAAATAAAAGCATATAATTCTGATCTTATAAATGATCACGAAAGTTTATGGATGCAATGCTGAGAGAGAGAGAGAGAGAGAGAATGAGGAAAAATAGATCTCACCCAAGTTACAAGGTTTTCCTGGCCGGATGGTTGCAACATATCTACAGGCTTTCTTCCTGTCAGCAGTTCAAGTAGAACCACTCCATAACTGTATACATCACTCTTTACTAAAAGATGTCCAGTCATGGCATATTCAGGTGCCACATACCTGAAAATGGACTACCTTAAGTTTGACAACAATAGTAATAAGGTACAAGAAAAAAAACCAATTCAAAAGAAAGGAAACAGACAACTCACCCAAATGTTCCCATCACACGAGTTGAAAGATAATTTGCCCGACCTTCAGGTGCTTGTTTGGCCAGACCAAAATCAGAGACCTTGGCATGAAAATTATGCTCTAGCAATATATTTGATGCTTTGAAATCCCTGTGGATCACACGGGGTTGGGAGTCCTCATGAAGGTAGGCTAACCCTCTAGCAGCATCAAGAGCAATCTTCATTCTCGTGTCCCAATCCAAGGGGCAGTTAGCTCCCAAGGGACCTGAAGAGAGTATAATTAATGTCAGCATCATCTTAGGCTTTCACCCCAATGAAAAGGTCAAATGGAAACTTGCAACCAAAAAGAACCTTCAGAGTTGGCCAAAGTAATACCATGAAGCCAAGATTCTAAGCTTCCATTTGGGACAAGTTCATAACAGAGAAGGTTCTGCGATGAGTCACGGCTGCTGTAGTAACCAACTAGTTTTACAAGATTTCGGTGATGCAGCCTGCTCAGCATCTCAACTTCAACCAAGAATTCTTTATCTCCCTGGTGTCCTCCACTGCTAAGCTTTTTAATGGCAACAGCGGTACCATCACTTAAAACACCCTTGAAGACACGGCCAAACCCACCTTCTCCAAGAACACTTGCAGCCTCAAAGTTATTTGTTGCTTCTTTGAGCTCTTCGTAAGCCAGGAACCGTACACTGGTTGGATGACAAAACGACCCTTCTAAAGAAACAGCATCTGCAGTTCTCGGCTTTGCTGCATAAATATGATGCAGAAAGCATTAAACAGTGGATAATAATCATGTATGTCATAGCATTAGAGATGAGAACCTAGTTTCAGTCCAGATTCTCTAGTAATTCTAGGAGGGTTGTAGGGAATCTTATTAAAACCATGGTGGTTGGATGCTAAAAATGAATGGCTATCATTGACCCTTTTCCCATATGACTGCATCCATCTCTTTGTTAATCAATGACAGAAATTAAACCAATACATCAGCATGGGGTGTGGGATCATTTTGAACTGATCATAACTGCTGAAAGCAAAGATTATGAAACTCCATATCTTGCATGGCGGCATCCACTGTCATTTCATTAGCTTTTAACATGTCGCTTCTTTCCTATGGCTCCTTAAAAGTCTTTTGCTCCATCCTTTTAAGCTACCCTGGGCTCTTCTGTCATCCACTGAAGTGAATAAGTTTGTTTTTATTTTCTCTCTTGAATAGTTTCATTAATTATTTTAGTTCTTTGGTGGGAAAGAACACCCTTCACAATAAGTGTTTTTCTCTCAAAATGAAACAAGAACACCATTAGGTGAGCTGGTTTGACAGTAGCCTCCTATAGCGGGCTCATGTGTTTGTTTCTCGTAAGGTGGGTCCAAAGAATATCCAAAGACCTTTACATTGCAGGAAAGACCTTTACATTGCAGGTGGCAAGATGGGGACAATTGGTGCAATAAAGGGGTGTTTCAAAATCATGATTGGATGTGGATGCAGCATAATGGGTTACAACCATGGGTTAGTTGAGGCTTATGGGGTGCTCATCTAGAAAATACACAGACATGGACATGCGCATGCGCACACAAATAGAGAGAGAGGGGGGGAAGAGAGAGAGAGTGTACTTCATACGATTTCGAGACCTATGTTCTCAAACATTTTACTATTATGTGATTAATGAGTAATAATGTGAAATGACAAAAATGAAGTCGTAAGGAGCTTTTGAACTGTTTTGTGTGTCTAATAATTCTAGTAATTAAGAAGGCCCCAAATTAAGAATTGTGAAAATAACAATGTTCAGGTGTATGTGGCACCATGCTAGATATTATTATAAATATTTATAATCAACAAAGCTTATGAGTTGCAATGTTATATGATATAGTGATGGATAGCTAACTACATGGCATGGGCGTATGTAGAAAAGATCACATGAGACTCAAATAAGAGCTAAGTTTTATTTTGGGCGGTAAAAGAAGATGGAAGAAAGATCAAAAAAGTTGGGGGAGAAAGGAAGTTGTGACAGAAGATATGTCAAAGCTTACCTAAACAAGGAAGCAACCCTTGATAGAGAAATGGACCACAGATTCATCTTCAGTGGCCATAATGATCAAGAGTAGGCACAATATGCACACCGTATCATACTTGAAAAGAAGCATGGCATTGTCAAAATCTAGCCAAGGCATACATAGATATATGAAGGAAGCATGACAGTTTTTCATCTATCATTTGGTTCTTGATGGGACGTAGATATGTTTTGAACACTTGATCCAGAGTTTTGATACTTTAATATGGCAGCACAGGATAAGTGAAGTTTCATATGTTGTTTATGATGAATACAATCTAACTGATGCATTGCGTTATGTAACAAGTTCTAACCAAAAACTAACATAAATATGCTTAACAACAATGAGCCCAAATTACAAAGTGAAATTTACCATTTAACCCAGTTCATTAATTCTTTTTGCAATAAACTTTTCACATGAAATGTATAATATGTTAAGAGAAAAGATAACCCATCAACATAAATTCCATGTAACAGCATTTTAACTCGTATAATAATGTATTTCAATAATACACTATGATACAAGCTGATACAGACCAATACTTACACCGAGGCATTACATACCCATGTACCATGTAAGTGTCCTTTCAACATGCTCAACGTGGTACATACTCTGTGGCAAGGTGTGATAATGTATCAGCAAGTTTAATTATACATCTGTTTGTTTGTGGACAAACACGCAAGTTTTTTCTTTAGCCTTTTTGGCGCAATTTCCTGGTCATTCACCATTCAAACTTTCAAAGATTGTAATCCTAGTTTGCTGATCTTGCTATAATCCTTTTTTCCCTTTACTTACCCAAAGTAATGTCTCATAAATGTTGAGTTCTAAAACATTATGGGGAATGCACAAGGATAGATAGAATACATCCTTTCCTTTAATTGATGCCTTCTTACAGCATCAGTGCTTACATAAAGCCTGAATTAAATTCTATGAGTTATAGGTTTATGCAAGAAGTGGAAATACCAACAGGTAATACCATAATAGAGATAAATGTCAACTAATAACTGGAACTTGAAATACATAATTAATCTGCTTTAAACAGCACAATTGTAACCTGCTTTAAACAGCAAAACAAAAACTTAAATGCGTACGTGTTTCATTAACCGGTATCCTTTTCCTCCCTTTGCCAGACATGCATGAACAGATTATAAGCACCATTATGAAAGCAATGATTACAACACCAACGCATATGCCAACAATAATAAGTAGACTTGAATGGTTTTTGTCTCCACCACCATCACTACTTGGCATAGGCAAATGGGGCATTGCAGGTGGTGAAACTGTAGGTGACATAATTGGTGCTGAAGCTGGAAAACACAACAAGTGATAGGAATCAACCATCTTAGTAGAAAGTTGGTTATTATTAATAGTCCTAATAATAGCAAACACAGTAATATACAGGACTGAGTAACTATGAAACAGTCAATCGTAAACATTCAGTAGGAAAGAACGGGCAGTATGGAATGGAGATAAGCATACCAAACATACACCAAGGTAATAAAGACACATTTGAGTTAGTCTGGTCATGCCCAATGTTATCTAACGACCATATGTTGGAGTGTTACCTCAATAATTTTTTTCCAAAGAACCAAACTAATTATAATCTACAACATAGAAGATTAGAAGCAGCTAGAACCCTAAAATAACCTTAGTTGGTTTTGTAATACTAAGCTTAAGAACTAATCTCTATTTACGATGCAGGGGCTTAAAAGCAGACAGAACCCTAAAATACCGTTAGTTAAGTTGGTTTTGCAATGTACTGAGCTAATCTAGCACATAAACTTACTTAAACCACATATATCATGCATTAAAATATGTTTTTTTTTTTTTTTTAAAAAAAATGCATCAAGCTTGTTTTTAACCACTGAAGAGAGTAAGTGTACCCAAGACCTTCCAACTTCTACCTCTTTCAAAGTAGAAATAACATAGATATCTGAAGAATGAGCAGCTTGACCTCATGTCTCTACATGCAAAAACAGGATTTTTGTTAATCTAATATTGTTTTCTTACATACGTTCAAAAGCATATAAGGTGAACCAAATTATGGGTTATCTGACAAGGTTGAATACAAGGTTCACTTACCAATACCTTAGCAGTTCCATATGTGTCTGCACGGTAGGGTATGGTACAGTTCCCGTACTGAGACACCCTTTTCGCATGCTCAGCTAACGTACCTCTCGATTGGGTGGTACACATTGGTATAATACAGAACCAGGCAGCACCTATTGGTTCTGCCTAGTACAAGCCAGTTTGGTCCCTGCAGTGTACTGACCTCAATTACGAGTACGGTATGGTATGCCTGGTACAGACTGCATGAGTCGATATAGCACACCATTTGGATATTCAAAAGAGTACCTCCAAATATACTGGATACCAAAATACATGGAAAAACAATGGATTTGGGTGATCTGAGCTTAAATCATTAAATATCATTTGTGCATTCCAATGGTTTGGCTGCTTCAATGTGTTGATGGTTCATAAACTTAATTTTTGACTTTTGAGTTGGCTTCATTTATTGATAGCTTGATATCGTTAGGAAAATGTTCGAGCAAAAAAAAAAAAAAAAAAAAAAAAAAGAGAGAGAGATTTTTTCTCTTATATATAATAGCAGGAACATGATAATAACACCATAAGAATATCATGAGAAGAGATGGAAGGATCATACCCTTCATAAATTGATAATGGATTGATATTTGGATATTATTGTTTAAACATGGATGGCATCAATGCCTGCAGGATATGTTTGTCTCCTTATATTGGTGAGATTCCAGTAGAATTGGCTTGTATTAAGAATATATCTTATAGCAGGGTTCATAGGGTTAACTATGTTCAAAACTCTCCTTTTCTGATGATTTTCTTTTTCACTCAATAACTTTCTGTTTACTTTGTATTTGTCATATACTTATTTTCACAAAATATATCGGTTTATGGCTGTAGCACAACCATGAGATGAGATGTAAAAAAATTAGTCGAAAATATATATAAAGTTGCATATTTTGTTTTTGCTGTAATATATATGTGTGAGAGAGAGAGCAATGATAGGCATGCAGCAAAAAATGATGTCAAAAGGTGCAGTTAATCATCCAGATTCTGGAGTAAGTTGATATCCAGATGCAAGGAATAACCATGAGTTTGAATTTCCAAAACAACTCATATCATGAATTAAAGACTTTTCAATGCAATGATATGAAGTGAATGATTACCAGGAGTAACTGGCTTGAACCAAGTGAAATTAAGAAGCCTGTAGTTTCCAATATGAACCCTATGCAAGGCAAGTGAAGAATTCATTGCATCAACTTTATCCTTCGAGAAACTTATCCCAGTCTGTGGGGCTATGTTCATTGTGATATTTAGCCCCGACGCACCAACAACATAGATGTTAATGATATCAAATTGAGTAACTTGCAAATTGAGCTGAGAAGCCAGTTCTTGAAGAAATTCATTGATCCAGTTTGAATTCAGAGAACCGTTCAGAAGAAACAACTCAACTTTCACAGGGTACACACAGTGACAATCTTGAGCACCTCGCCTCTGCACCGTGTCTGGCTCACAACATCCTGCTCCAACACAAAGACCATTATAAATGCTAAAAGTTGAGGTAAACAAACCAAAAGCTAAAAGATCCGCATTTGAACCACATTACATGTAGATGAGAAGTAACCATGATGATTCAACAAGATTCCGTAGTTAAATATCTGATTCATACCAAAACTTATCCAATCAGCCAGCCAGTGACCAGGAAACCTCCCCAAAGCCAGATATGTATTTCAGAAGGGGGGAAAAACACAATTCATAATTTCATACCAACAAGGAGTAATGCTATTAAGCACAAAATTTGTTTCAAATATCACAATATCACTGAAAAATTTAATCAACCAATAACTAATATAAACTTTCATTGGAAGTGGATTCCCTGCTTATTTTTTTTCAAAGAACTGGAAGAGAGAGAGAGAGAGAGAGAGAGAGAGAGATGAAAAACAAATGTATGACAGGCTTGGTGAATCCAAAGTTCATTCTTTCAGAAACATGAAAATATGGATATACCGAATCCTTATATAGTCCTTGCATTTTTATGTAAAGTAAATATGTTTAATGGCTTGTCTATTTGTGTTTGTTATATGTGTCATATCCACTTATATGTTCATTATATGTATCATATCCAGTTATGTGTTCGTTATATGTTTCATAATCTAGCAATTTTTATCGCAGTGATATTTAACTTATTGTTTCATTTCTGCATTTGTTATATGTTTCATATCCTAGTCACTAATTTCAGTTCCCTATAATCAACCATTCCCATTGATAAGATGCTTAAGTCATTGATATACTTAGACCTACAGTTATACATATGGCTAACAACAGAGAGCATTGTAGTATTAGTGCAAGAATTTAAAAAAAGAAATACAATGGCATCAGGAGTTCATTCATCCTGTAGTCTTAAAGGTTTGAATGCTTAAACATCAATGTCATCTATCTCAGTAATTGAAGAAATAGTATTCAGCAGGAATGGAAATCGCGAAAGCTTTCAACATAGAATGTTAGAATAATTCAACACATTGTGATTTCAACTTTACCAGGGCGAGAAGATGGAGGTTCTGCCAAACCAGAAGGAACTGAGCTAGAATTGGAATCTACAGGAGCAGAATCCTCAGCAGGGGAAGGTACAAGGGTTGATGTGAGCACAGGATGGTTGTTGCGCTGCATTGAAGGATCTGATAGTTGTGATGAATTCAATGAGGGGTGACCCTTAGTTGTTAATGAGCCATAACCTGGAGGGGCCAGCACTGGTGAAGGCGCAATTTGCGATGAAGAAAGCTTCCTGTGTCTTCTATCAATCAGAGGAACACTCGCTGGCAAAGGGAGTTCGAACTTGGCAGAGGCAATCCTAGAATGGACTGGATTCCATCCACCTAAAGGGGAAGCAGCTGGAGCGACCACTGTTGCTTCGTGTTTATGGCTGCTTAGTTTTGCCTCAGCAATGAGTTCCAAATACAATACAATCAGCAAGTAATTCAGCACCAAAATTCTTGAGAAACTCTTGAGCAATCCTGCAAGTTCAAAATTAAGGACAATTAACAGCAATCGGTATAATGAGAATACCGAAAAAGCAAATCTCTCAATCAGAATTCTGTTTCTTTTTCTTATTGTGTAATACGAAGCCACGTTGCGCAGAATGAATCAGTTGAAGGAAAAGCAAATCTCTCTCCAGCCTTAATAACTGGAAGCAGAGTGAAGTTTCACCTTTCTTTACTCAAAAACCGAAAGGACAAGAAAACGTCAATGGCCTACTTAAGTATAAATCACAAAATGTTTATAATATTTTTCATAACCAAACGGGAGATGTCGCAATGGGGCTTCAAACCGCTTGTATTAAGTTGTGCCATGAAGAGTGACATTGACAACTTTTGGATATTTGAATAAGCTCCTGGGAATTTCCATATCCTATTAGTTCAGATAAAACACAGAGAGATGGAATTGCAAGACACACTCCCAATCAACAAGAACAGAGCTCACGCAGGGATTGGATGTCCACAAAATTTGCTCTTTTTTGTTTTTTTTTTTTTGATCTCTCAAAGCAAAACCAAATCCCTCGGCAAGAAACACACGCTAAATCAACAAACCCTAGATCAAAAGGCTGGATTAATTCATCAAGAAAGAGGAACAAAGAGGTGTGCTACCACCAATGCTTCACATTCGCATATTTGCTTACATGAGCACTCGTAAAAACAATTATTTGGTTCTACAAACACTAAAACAAAATAAAAAATGATCAATAAAACCGTCGAGATCAAATCAAACCGAGAAAATTCCCACGGCAGAAGCTGGAACAGTACCTCTACAGTGACAAATCCTCAACGCATCCCCGAAACTCCTCATCCTCGATCCCGTCCCAATACGAACGACACGGATCTACCAAGCCTCGCGAGATCAATCCGGCGATAGGTGGGGAGGGCATGGAGTGTCGGTGGAGCTATGGGGAAGGCTAGGAGCGGGGGCCGGCGGTGTCGGCAAGCGGGGACGAATCGAGAGGGGGCGAAATCGCGCGAAGTGGAGCTCGAAATACTGGATTCGGCGACGCGAAACGCGATGATCGGAGAGCAACCGGAGATCTCCCGTCCATGCGAGCGAAGTTGGAAGCGCAATTCGTTAGGGTTTTGGAGCTTTTGGCTTCGAGCCCCGTCCGCTTTTGCGCCTGCGCCCTTTTTTTTTTTCCAACTTTTTTTTTTTTCTTCGTCTTTTTTTTTTTTTCTTTTTCTTGATTTTGGTCGGAATCAAGACCAAGCAGCAGAAAGTAGCGGATGATGGGATTAAAAGACCGGTTTCAAGCGTTAGTTTGGGCAGTTGATAGATACACTCTATTCTTTGTAAAATGCACCCTCCTCATTTCTTTCTCTTTGTAGCATATTAAAGTGAAAAAATTGACACATTTCTAGTGTATCTTTATTAGAGTTCCAAAAAAAAGGGTTGAGTTTGACACCAACCCACCTTAATCTTTATTGTTCTCCATTAATTAATATCTAGTGTGATTAATGATCATGACCAACGTCTTTGCTTGGTATTGCAATTTGCTAGTGGAAAGTTATGCAGAAAATATATCCCTTTCAAAGCTAATAATTTGCATATTGACTGCATTTAGATATGGGATTGAGATGAGCAAATGTCTACTAACTCAACTATTCAACCTCCTTGTAGTCAAACAATTATTTGAGCATATAGAATACGCCACTTTTTTAGAATGCATATGGATATTAAAAAAAAAAAAAAAAAGCATGTGGTAAGTATTTTACTTTTTCTCCATCTAATCAATTATTTCTGATTAATTTAAAAATAAATTATTCCAAAAACAAAAGTAAAATTTCTTTTTTTAATGAATCCTGCATGTAAATTTAATAGCTATCCGTGGCCAAAGAATATACGGAATCTATCAATAAATTAACTAGGACATGTAAAGACATCTAAAGTTGCCGACTTTGGAAGAATAGGTTGCAATAAAACCATATTCTTTCCATGATTAACGGGTCAACATGTGTTTGGTCTTCTTTTTTTTTTTTAATGAGAAAAAAAGTATCTGATCCTTAGCCTTTGAAAAAAACAGAATGATTCATTTATAATAATTATTATATGATCATCAATTTAAAAATATTTTATAAATTATAAGTAGTGAATGCATCCAAGCCTTTTAAACATTTAAATTCTAAAACATCTGCCAAGAATACCCAGCCGACTTGAGTTATATACCTAATTTTGGATCACTCATGGAAAGCATTTGTCAAGCTGACAAGAGAATTTTATGGACACCTAAGTGCCGTATCTTTTAATCCTTCTTCCCATAAACAAAATATTAAAATTGATATTAAAAGACGTGGCCTTCTTTGTTATCGTTCGCATCTCGGATGTTGGAATTTAGAATATCTCCCTCCTTTCTCATACGACATATTATATACGCGGCCCATCCGACAAGAACGTCTCCAAGCATGGCCTACGATCCATTTGCGATACTGCTGCAATATAATAATACCCAGATATTGAGACATGAGTTGACGTGGGATGTCGAAAGAATATTTGGGACTTTGAGTGGAGGCCGCGTGGGCATATCACCTGGTATCTTCGGACGTCTGCACCGTTTACAGGATAAAATATTATTTAGTAACGTGCAAGTATCCACTCAAGATAAGATGAGATCCATCCACGAGGCCTCAACTGCGCATGTTGGAAGGAACCCTCCTTCCATGACACCGTGGGGCCCTTTGCAACCGTGAAATGATCGGAGAAATCTCCAATAAAATGGTTACATAAGGTATTTTAGGGATACCCACCGATCGACCGACCGACTATCGGAGGGCCCGACCGGCTGGCGGCCCGACCGACTAACCAACGGCCCGACGGACGACTCTGACTGGCCGATCGTCGGTCGGACGACAGGCCGACGGACGCCATCAGCGGCTAACTACGGCCATTCCACGGTCCATTCCCGACCGACTAAGCCCGACCGACTAACCAACGGCCCGACGGACGACTCTGACTGGCCGATCGTCGGTCGGACGACAAACCGACGGACGCCATCAGCGGCTAACTACGGCCATTCCACGGTCCATTCCCGACCGACTAAGCCCAGAGGTCTGGTAGCCGACCCACATGAAGCTCGCCGACCGACGGAGGAGTCCGACGCCACTCTGCTGGCCACCGACCTGGGGTCGGCCGACTCCACCAACCACCGTACGGCCGCCAGACGTTGTCAGCTCTGACACGGACATGCGGCACAGTTACCTAGGGGCATTGTCCCGCCCGAGGCCGGGTCAACCCTGGCGATTAGACGGCTACACGGCGACATGACGTTTTCACGGCGGCTCTGACAGTCTACAGTGAGTTGACAGTTCCTCACTTGTCCGCGTCATTAATGACGGCGCCATACCGTGCTCCACTATATATACCGGGGAAGGCAACAGTGCAAGGGGTCGATCCGCCCGTCTCTCCCACATACGCAGGCTCGCTCCTCTCTCTCTCCCTCTCTCTTTCTCAGAGCTCTCTGTCTGCATTTCACTGTTGCCCAGTCACCTCTCTGACTTGACCGTCGGAGGGTCCCCGTCGGAGCCGCCTCCGGTCAGTGCGGACTTCCTTTTGCAGGTGCACGCTTCCCGGCGATCGGGCGACGAGGCGATTGGCCGCAACAGATTGGCGCGCCAGGTAGGGGAGCAGCATGATAAAGACAAGAGCTCAACGATCGAGAGTCACTGGGTCGGCCAGGCGCTCTTCCCGCCGGGAAGAAGCCTCCCCGCCCCCACCGGCGGCGGAGCCTAGCTCTCCGCGCCCTGCAGTGACCACGGAGGCCCAGATTGCGGCCATCGTACGGCAGATGACCGTACTGACCGACGCAGTCAAAAGCCTCCAGCAACAACCGGCGGCCCGACCTATGCCTTCCAGGAGCAGCCGCCGACGGCCGCGCCGACCCCTGTCGCCTCCATGCGAGCGCTCCCAACAGCGCTCCCACGGAGAGGAGGGGCGACCACGGCGCGACGACCGACGGTCCCAGCGGCCCTCTCCTTCCCCGTTGGAACGGACGAGGAAGGAAAAGCGGCCGCGCACACCGTCGGCCTCTCTTTCGGAATCCTCCGGAGGCACCACCCCTGGGGTCTCCCAGCATCGACGAGCGGACGACTACGAGCGACGGTTCGAGGAGATCGACCGCCGACTCGCCCAACTGCAGATGGACGGCCAGAAGTCTTCGAACGACGTCGACTTCCAGACCGCCCAGCCTCTTTCTCGACTGGTCCTCGATGAGCCGATTCCCAGTCGGTTCAAAATGCCGAACGTGGAGCCATACGACGGCTCCACCGACCCAGTCGACCACCTCGAGAGCTATAAAGCTCTCATGACGATTCAAGGGGCAACCGATGCTCTTTTTTGCATCGGCTTCCCCGCCACACTTCGCAAGGCTGCCAGGGCTTGGTACTCCGGTCTTCGATCGGGCAGCATCCATTCCTTCGCGCAGCTCGAGCACTCGTTCGTGGCCCATTTCAGCACCAGCCGAAAGCCGCCGCGAACGTCGGATAGCCTTTTCTCCCTCAAGCAGGGGGAAAACGAGACGCTCCGACACTTCGTGGCGCGATTCAACGCGGCCACGCTCGAGGTCCGGGACCTCAACGAAGACATGGCGGTTTCAGCCATGAAGCGGGGCCTGAGGTCGTCCCGATTTACTTATTCTCTGGACAAGATCCTCCCCCGAACATACGCCGAGCTACTGGAGCGCGCATACAAGTATATGCGCGCGGACGAAGGAGCATCCGACCGACGCTTGGTCGAGCCCAGAGGTCCGAAGGAGAAGCGAAGAAAAGGTCGGGAGCCCGCCGAACCAAGTAGGCCCCCGGCCAATAGTCGGCTTTCTCCACCCCGACAGATCCAAAAATCACCCCGCCGACAGACTCCGAGGCCGGTGCGTCCCAAGTATGACTCCTACACTCCTCTCTCCGCTCCCCGTGCGCAGATCCTGATGGAGATCGAAGGGGAATAATACCTGCGACGGCCTCCGCCTCTGAAGGCAAAGGGCCTCGACCATCGGAAGTACTGCCGGTTCCATCGGAGCCACGGCCACGACACCGAGCGATGCATCCAGTTGAAGGATGAGATCGAAAATCTCATCCGCCGGGGGTATCTCGGCAAATTTTGAAAGGGTCCGCCGACCCGACCGACTGCCGATCGACGCCCCCAGCCAACTGAAGAGGCGCCGACTAACCAACCGACGGCTGGAGTCATCAACATGATCTCCAAGCGGCTGGGATCGGGGACGTCTACAGGGGGGAGCCGACGAAAAAGCCGCGCCCGGACGACGTGATTACCTTCTCAGAAGACGACGTTCGGGGCATCCAGACTCCCCACGACGACGCTGTTGTTGTGTCGGCGACAATAGCCAATTATGATGTAAAACGAATTTTTGTTGATAATGGAAGTTCGATAAATGTTTTGTTTTACTCGACCTTCTCCCGAATGCGACTACCGACTGATCGACTTAGTGGGATCTCCACGCCCTTGATCGGCTTTGCCGGAGACACCGTCACGACAGAAGGAGAAATCACCCTGCCCGTGACGGTCGGTACCGAACCACGGCAAAGCACAGTCTCCCTCATTTTCGCGGTCGTCCAAGTTCCTTCGGCCTACAACGCCATACTCGGGCGACCCGGATTGAACGCCCTCAGGGCGATCGTCTCGACGTACCATCTCCTTGTTCGATTTCCGACCAAAAACGGAGTCGGGGAGATGCGCGGAGATCAACAGCTCGCCCGACGATGCTTCCAAATCTCCGTCCAAAGCGACGAGATAAAGGATCCCCTGACAATCGACAAACTGGATCAACGGGAGGAGGAAGAGCGGGGTTCGCCGGCCGAGCAGCTCGAGGCGATCCCGATAGGAGAAAATCCCGACAGAAAAGTTTGGGTCGGGTCTCAATTGCCCGACACCGAACGCCACCGACTGGCGGAGCTGCTGACGGCCAACGCCGACATATTCGCATGGTCGGCAGCAGATATGTCGGGCATCCCTCCAGAAATAATTACTCACCGACTCAACATCGACCCGACAATGAAGCCGGTGAGGCAGAAGAAAAGGTCCTTCGCCCCAGAAAGGCAGAAGGCCATTGACGAAGAAGTGGACAAGCTGCTCGAAGCAGGCTTCATTCGGGAATCCACGTATCCCGATTGGCTCGCCAATGTCGTCATGGTCAAGAAAGCCAACGGAAAATGGAGGATCTGCATCGACTATACCGACCTCAACCGAGCATGCCCGAAGGATAGCTTTCCACTCCCGAAGATCGACCAGCTGGTGGATGCGACGTCCGGATTTCGACTGCTCAGCTTCATGGACGCATTTGTCGGGTACAATCAGATCCGGATGGCGCCTGAAGACGAGGAGCACACCGCGTTCGTGACCCCCAAGAGCCTCTACTGTTATCGGGTGATGCCCTTTGGATTGAAGAATGCCGGCGCCACCTACCAGCGACTCGTCAATAAGGTCTTCAAAGACCAGATCGGGCGTAACATGGAGGTATACGTGGACGACATGCTAGTAAAGAGCACGCAGATCCCGGACCATGTTCAAGATCTCGAGGAGACCTTCCGCACCCTTCGACGACACCGAATGAAGCTCAACCCGACCAAATGCGCTTTCGGGGTGACCTCAGGGAAGTTCCTCGGATTCCTCGTTTCTCAGAGAGGGATCGAGGCCAACCCTGAGAAGATAAAGGCGATCCTCGACATGCGTCATCCGAACACCAAGAAGGAGGTCCAACAGCTGAACGGAAGAATCGTTGCTCTTAGCCGATTCATTTCCCGATCAGCTGAAAGGTGCCTCCCGTTCTTCAAGACCCTGCGCCAGGCGAACGGTTTCTCTTGGTCGGATGAGTGCGAACAGGCCTTTGAAGACCTGAAAAGGTACTTGGCTTCCCCGCCGCTGCTCGTGAAGCCGCAGGTCGGGGAGACCTTGTATCTCTACTTGGCCACATCTTCTGAGGCGATCAGCTCGGTGCTCGTTCGGGAAAACGAGTGCCGAACCCATCAGCCCATCTACTACACCAGCAAAGTGCTCCACGGCGCCGAAGCCAGATACTCGGAGATGGAAAAGATGGTTTTCGCCCTGACCGTCTCCGCGCAACGGCTCCGACCATACTTCCAGGCCCACGCCATCGTGGTACTCACCAACCAGCCCCTGAGGGCCGTACTGCGCCGACCCGACACATCCGGACGACTCGCCAAGTGGGCGATGAAGCTTAGCGAGTTCGACATTCAGTACCGACCGAGGCCTGCCTTGAAGGCTCAGGTCTTGGCCGACTTCATCGCCGAATGCCCGACGACCGACCGAAGGTCGGGAGCTGAAGGCCCGGGACGAGATTCGGTCTCTGAGCCAGACCCGATCTCCACCTGGGTACTCCACATCGACGGAGCCTCCAACGCTCAGGGAAGCGGGGCCGGGCTCCTGCTCACGAATTCGGAGGGGTGGTCACCGAATACGCCCTCCGGTTCGACTTCAAGGCCTCCAACAATCAAGCCGAATACGAGGCACTCCTCGCGGGCTTGAGGATGGCGAAGGAACTGGGCGTCGACAGCCTCCGGGCATTCTCCGACTCTCAGCTGATCGTGGGGCAGGTCAAGGGCGACTTCGAGGCGCGAGATCCGACCATGATCAAGTATCTTCAGAAGGTAAAGGATCTCGTGGCCCGCCTCGAGCATTTCGAGATCTCCCACATCCCCAGGACGGAGAACGCCCGTGCCGATGCTCTCTCCAGATTGGCAACGTCGGCCTATGATTCTTTGGGTCGGACGTTTGTCGAAAACCTCCAACAGCCGAGCATCGATCGGGTCGAAGAAGTACAGCAGCTAACGTCTGAACCAAGTTGGATGGACCCGATCGTCCGGTACCTGTCCGACGGGACCAGTCCCGAAGATCCCATGGAGGCCAAGCGACTCCGATGGTCGGCGTCGCAATATGTGATCATGGACGGCCGACTCTACAAGAGGTCGTTCTCCCTCCCTCTGCTCAGGTGCTTGGGACCGACCGACGCTGACTACGCTCTCCGAGAGGTTCACGAAGGAATTTGTGGGAATCACTTGGGGGGCAAGTCCTTAGCCTTCAAGGTCTTGCGACAGGGCTACTACTGGCCGACCATGAGGAAGGATGCGGCAGAGTTGGTCCGAAGGTGCGAGCCATGCCAGAAGTATGCCAATATTCAGCACCAACCGGCCAGCCAAATCACTCCCATTGTCGCTCCATGGCCCTTCGCTCAGTGGGGAGTCGATATTCTCGGCCCCTTCCCACCGGCGTCAGGCCAGAGGAAGTTCATCGTTGTCGCCATCGACTACTTCACGAAGTGGGTCGAGGCCGAGCCCTTGGCGCAGATCACCGAACGGAAGATGGAGGACTTCATCCAAAAGTCCATCATCTTCAGGTTCGGATTGCCGCGCACCATCATCACCGACAACGGACGGCAATTCGACAACCAAGACTTCAAGGACTTCTGTGCCAGGTTCCACATCCGTCATCGACTAACTTCAGTCGGGCACCCACAGTCCAACGGTGAGGTTGAGGTGACGAACCGAACCCTGCTCCATGGACTCAAGACCCGACTGAACGAAGCCAAAGGTCTCTGGGTCGACGAGCTGGGCTCCGTCCTATGGGCTTACCGAACGACCCCCCGTGTCCCGACCGGGGAGTCGCCGTTCAGTTTGGCTTACGGGACAGAGGCTATGATCCCGCTCGAGATTGGCCTGCCGTCTTCAAGGGTCGAGCAGTACCACGAGCCGGACAACTCCGAAAGCCGGAGGGCCGACCTAGACCTTCTCCCCGAACTGCGAAATAAGGCTCAAATCCGAATGGCCTCATATCGACAGAGGGTCGCCCGGTACTACAACGCTAAGGTCAGACCAAAGCTCTTCAGGCCTGGCGACCTAGTCTTGAGGAAGGCGGAAGTGTCGAAGCCCTTGGACCAAGGGAAGTTGGCTCCCAACTGGGAAGGACCCTACAAGGTTGCTGACACCTTCGGGCCAAGGGCCTACCGGCTGGAGACCCTTGAGGGGAAGCCCATTCCCCGGACTTGGAACGCCGACAACTTGAAGCTGTATTACCAGTGAATTTTGTGGTTGGAATACAAGTTCAGTTTTAAATTTCGGAGTCCTGATCCTTCGACGTTCAACGATCCATCGGCCCCTTACCAGGACCGATGCACCCACGAAAGTCGATACTCCTTCGACGTTCAACGATCCATCGGCCCCTTACCAGGACCGATGCACCTACGGGAGTCGATACTCCTTCGGCGTTCAACGATCCATCGGCCCCTTACCGGGACCGATGCACCTACGGGAGTCGACAGCCCACGCGATTGTTGTCGCGACTTCCGACCAGGCTGCGGTCGGTCGAGGGATATTCGGCTTACCACCGTTTTCATACAACGCGACCTTAGTCGCACCCACAGCTTCCCGACCGATTGACGGTCGGTCGAACGACATCCGGCTTGCTACCATATGTCGGACGACACAGAACCCGACGCAAGAGCTTGGAGATCCGACTTACTATCGCTCCCCCGACACTGCGCCGGTCGATGTTCGACTGAACGCATCTACGGAAGTCCGACTACCGAACCTTTACCAGGTTCGGTCGGCTCCCGACTTAACAGATGCGCCCGACCGGCGACTTCAACTATTGGAAGCCGACCTAAAGTCGGGACACAAGCTACTTCGGAGCTGTGCAAGTCGGTTAAGTCCTACCGACTTACCCGAGTTGGCGACTTCTCTAAGTTGGTAACTAAGGTTTGACATTACAGCAATAAGAGACATTTCAAACAAAAGACACAAGAAAAGACAATTTCATTCATTGATCGAAGGAAATTACAAAGTCGGGCTGAAGCCCGATTACACGTATTTTCAAAAAGAAACAAAAAGAAGACGGTCGGCTGGACCGATCATTCGTCCTGGTTGATCTCTTCGACCGACGGAGGATCGGGAAGGATCGGCGTCTCGACCGTGAGCGGCGCTGGGTCAACGGCAGAAGGATGTCCTTCAGTCGGCAAGGGACCTTCGGTCGGCTCCTGCTCCGGGACGGCTTCCTCCGCTGGGATGACGCCTCCCGATAGCTGGTCGGCCTCCTCTTCGGCTCCCTCCTCTTCGGCGAGTAGTGGGACGACTCGGCTGACGTCCACCTCCGGGTACAAGGCATGGACGGCATCCCGACCGTCCTCGAACCCGACCCGGTAGGAGGCGAAGCCCGACTCGAGCATCTCCTCCTTGTACCGGTCGGAGGCCCGGAAGTCCTCAACCGCACGATCGGCCGACTCCCTCGCCGACCGTGCCTCGTCCTCAGTGTGGGCCAGCTCCTCCCTCGCCAACTCCGCCTCGGCCCTAGCAATTTCGGCGTCGATCTGGGCGATGGACAACTCCTCTTCGGCTTCCGCGAGCTTCCCCAGGCTGACCCGAAGTTGCTCGCGTTCCCCTTGGAGTTCGGAGGTGGCACCGTTCCGTTCGCGTCGAAGACGACGTACGGCCCGACCTTTGTGCTTGGCCTCCTTCTTGGTCGACTTCAGTTCGGCCATAAGCCGGGAGACCTCGTCCGTCAACTTGGCCTCCCGGTCGGCCGACTCCTGCAGTTGGTCGACCAGCCTCGCTCTTTCGGCCTCGGCCGCCGTCGACCTTTCTTTAAAGGCTGCCCGAACGTCGCCGAACCTTCGGTATCCGGCCTCCAACTCGGACATGGTGAAGATCAGCTGCCGACGGAAAAAAGCTTCGTCAGAATTATGTGTCAAGCAAAAATTCTTCTAAGGAAAAAGGTGACGCGAAGCTTACCTCCACCATTGTCGGGTAGAACCGCGACAGCATCTCGGTCACCTGCCGAGACCGCAACGACTGCACGTCGGTAGGGAGGAGGATCCCCTGGCACAACCTCCTCGCAAGGTTGTGGTCGGCCAAGGCCGATGCACCCTCAGGGTAGTATGCGCTGGGGGGCATTGATCTCTCCTCCTCCGAGGGCCCCATCGGGGCTTTCCCCCGATCAGCTGCCCCGACCGATGGGGCTGGCAGCGATGGGACGCTGGAGTTCGACCCGACGCCCCCCGTTGCGCCAGCGGACGCCTCCGGACGGTGTTCGGCTTCCCGAACGTCATCCGGCTCCACCCGCGGCGGCGAAGCCGCCGACACTCCTTCGGCCACTTCCTCGGTCGGCCTCTCTTCGACTTGGACAGTCGGAGCCGCGAGGGCTATGATCGGCTCTGACCCCTCGGTCGCCGACGCTTCCACGGTCGGCGGGACTGGGGTTGGTCTCTTGGAAGGGCGCGAAGGGCCAGCCCCCGACGCTGGCCTCTTCCTCGCGGCGGCAAACTGACGAATCTCGGCATCGGTCGGCCTCATCCTCGGCGGTGTCCCTGCAAAACCGACCAGTGTCAAAGGCCGGACCAGAACTACCCTAAAGCCGAACAAAAAGAAAAGCTGGGGGATCGGGCGATACCTATTCGGGGGACCAGACTCAGGCCGGCATCATAGAGAGCTTGCTCGGTAACAAGCTCCCTCTGCTTCGGGACCGACATGTCTTTGAGTCGGTGAAAGTCCTCCCGGTCGTCCGCATCGACCCGACTGTTGTCGTTGAACTCAGTTCGGGGTACACCCCAGCGGGAAGGAAAGCCCCAAGAAGAAGAAGAAGAAACGAAAAAGAACTGGTTCTTCCATCCATGAATGGACGATGGAAGACCGGTTATGAAAGCAAGACCCTTCCGGGGGTTGAAGAGCCACCACCCTCGGGCCTTAGGGTGGGGTCGGAGCACAAAAAATGCCCGGAAGAGGGAAACGCGAGGGTTGGTCGGCAAAAGCTGACACAACAACGCGAAGGAGATTATCAGACGAACAGAGTTCGGCGCCAGCTGCGCCGGACAGAGTCCATAGTAATCAAGCAGATTCCGGACGAACTCCGGAATCGGGAGCCGAAGACCCGCGCGAAGGTCTTCGACATATAGCGCCAGGTCGCCAGGCGGAGGGCTGTTGACCCGACCGCCGGTCCCTGGAGCGGAGAGCCGAAACTGCTCCGGGATGCGATAGTGCTCCCGAAGCTGATCGACATTCGGCCCCGAAAGCGAGGAAGCCTCATCTTCCGGAGTCGATCGAGAGTCGTCGGTCGGGTTCCCCGACCGAGCTCCCTGGGTCAGTTTCCTGGTCATTATGCAGGAACCAAAAGAGCAGAAAGGGAAGAAGAAAAAGAACAGGGGACCACGAACCCGATGGACCCTCCGGAAGTGGAGAAGAGCTCTGCCCGCGATGACCGAGAAATCGCCCGGACAGAGTTTCCCCCAGCAAATGGCGAGTGTGGGTCCTGGGTCCGAGAGGTCTTATATATATAGGGCCGACCGACGGCCGAGATGCTCCCGCGCCAACCAAAGACCTCCAGATGCGCGACGCGTGGCGCCCGCCGGTTGGCTGAGGATTCGGCGCGCTTCGTCCCGGGACGCCCGCACCGCCCTCATTAAATGCCGGAGCGGACGCCGGCCAACCACCATGACACGCGGCGCGCGGGGGTTGGCTCCGTAGTCGGCCGCCCGCGCCGGTCCGCGTTCTCGATGGGACGCCTCGCCCGCGATCGGCGCCGAATATCCGATCGACTGACGCCGTATCGTCCGGCGCCCGATCTTCTGACACCGACGTGACGACTGACGACGACAAGACGTGGCGTCTGACACCTGATGCCGGCGCGACTTCTGGCATCGACTAGACGTTCGGATCACTTGGGATTCGTGAGGTGTCTGACAACGGATCAGCCGGCGGTACGGTCGGATCTGCACATGCGACAAATCCACTCCCAGTCGTCCGGTCTTGCTACCCGAATGAAGGCATCGGCCAGCTCTCCACCCGACTTAGGAGTGGAGGGGGGCAACTGTTGGGGGATACCCACCGACCGACCGACCGACTATCGGAGGGCCCGACCGGCTGGCGGCCCGACCGACTAACCAACGGCCCGACGGACGACTCTGACTGGCCGATCGTCGGTCGGGCGACAGGCCGACGGACGCCATCAGCGGCTAACTACGGCCATTCCACGGTCCATTCCCGACCGACTAAGCCCGACCGACTAACCAACGGCCCGACGGACGACTCTGACTGGCCGATCGTCGGTCGGGCGACAGGCCGACGGACGCCATCAGCGGCTAACTACGGCCATTCCACGGTCCATTCCCGACCGACTAAGCCCAGAGGTCTGGTAGCCGACCCACATGAAGCTCGCCGACCGACGGAGGAGTCCGACGCCACTTTGCTGGCCACCGACCTGGGGTCGGCCGACTCCACCAACCACCGTACGGCCGCCAGACGTTGTCAGCTCTGACACGGACATGCGGCACAGTTACCTAGGGGCATTGTCCTGCCCGGGGCCGGGTCAACCCTGGCGATTAGACGGCTACACGGCGACATGACGTTTTCACGGCGGCTCTGACAGTCTACAGTGAGTTGACAGTTCCTCACTTGTCCGCGTCATTAATGACGGCGCCATACCGTGCTCCACTATATATACCGGGGAAGGCAACAGTGCAAGGGGTCGATCCGTCCGTCTCTCCCACATACGCAGGCTCGCTCCTCTCTCTCTCCCTCTCTCTTTCTCAGAGCTCTCTGTCTGCATTTCACTGTTGCCCAGTCACCTCTCTGACTTGACCGTCGGAGGGTCCCCGCCGGAGCCGCCTCCGGTCAGTGCGGACTTCCTTTTGCAGGTGCACGCTTCCCGGCGATCGGGCGACGAGGCGATTGGCCGCAACAGTATGTATGGTTTTTTGTTTTTTGATAAGTAAAACGGAATTGGAAGGGGGTGATCCGATGCAGCTATTTTTTCTGAACGTGTTCATAGAGTTCTATTTTTTACTAAAAAAATATTTGATTCATGATCAAATTTTTAGGTAAAAGCGGTCTCCTCTCCACTATATGAACGAATCCAACGAATACATACGTCACCCCAACACCTCTCGAGCCAGCGGATCAGATATTACTTTCAGACTCCATGCCCAGACCGTCAGCAGCAGATCGCCGCATGTCATCTCAGAGTTGGTATTTAATCAAGCCTCGATGTCCACCAGAGAACTTGAATCTGAATCGCACGGTTGGAGGCCATGGCTCGATACCGCTTGGCTGCCACCACATTAGTGGTGTGGCTTTTTGGATGGTCTGTTTATTGATGAATCTATTCAGAAGCCAGATGATCCATCAAGTTTGCTAAAGTTCAAAACATTTTGAATGGATCTAGATCTAGATTTTAAGTCCAACAAAAATGATAAACCTAAAAAAATAAGCATGCTTGTTAAATGGATCTTATATGATATGTAATATATAATATATATCATATATGTATGTCTTAGCCCATTCCTAGGCCGTAGATTTAGGCCTTCGACATCGATTGGGGGCATCTCCTCACCCCAGCCATGCATTCGGTTATCAATCATCATCCAACAATCTCTTGATCTCATCAAAGTCTTCGGTTGCTGGAGGTCCTTGATGCTATAATCAATATGCTTGGATTGCTTCTCAATTATGTATGATGGCTTATTGGGGTTTGAAGCAACGAGGAGTGGGGATGTAGGCCATCAAAAAGCCTGAGGCCCAATTTAAAGCCCAAAGCCCGAGTAAGCAGCATGCTCACGCTTTAGAAATAGGCCTCAAGATTAAGCCAAGGTGGAGTGTATCTTGATATGACTGAAAACAGAACCACATTTATATTTATATTTATTTTATTTAATAAATATAAATATGAATACCGATATTATTCAAATATAAAATTTATATCCATATTTATTTTAAATAAATACGGATGTAATTTGGATGCTGGAAGTATGGATATAATTACTGATATTATATGGATAATTTAACTTTATGACTACAGATCAAAGATATTACTAAATAGATAATAAATTAAGTTAATAATATATTTTATAATTATATATTTTTTTAAAAATTAATAATATTATATAAAATTATATAGAATTATACGTAGATTCGGATATTTGGGTATGGATCGGATAGTTGTCTATCCATATTTATATCCATTTTTCTTTGATGGATATAAATACAAATACGGATATTAGTCAGATTCTCAAATTTTTATCCATATATGCATTGATTCGGATATGAAAATAGATTCGAACGGATAATATCCATACCATTTTCATCCCTATATTTTGAGTTGAGCTCAATCTATCCACCGAACATATATGCAATCATCAAACATAATGTACAGTGACAAGCAAGTTCTGAGACATTACAGAAGGGTCACGGAACCTGACTGTTACTTCAGCTTATGGCAAAACTTCCCATAAACTTCTCCAGGCCATGGATTAAATCTGACACTTCAGTGCATCAGTACCTGTGATTTATACTTACATTAGCTTATGACTGAGATATCAAAGTAAGCTTTTTATTATTGATTAAAATCGATACTTCTTCAATTAGATCAGTCGCACATATTATCAAATATTTACACTATAACAATACAATTTTTTTTCAACCAGATCAATCATACGTTATCCAACATTTGTACTATAACAACATAAACTTTCTTCAACTAGATCAGTTACGCATTTACCTAGGGCTTGAAGCCTCGAGATCGTCCTTGCCGAATCCTTGGAGAAGTAGGTGCCACGGACGTGATAAAGCTCGTCGGCCGCATCTACCGCTCTCACGATCGTCGGGCTTTCGCAGTGGAAAACTAAAAAGATTGGAGATCTCTGCACCATACTCACCCTCGGCCTCCCCACCACCCCCAGTTTCCCCGACTGTTGCTCCCTCCCCCACCTCAGTCCCTCCTCCGATCTCCCAATCGCCACCATTTCCCTCTAAATATCCACTCTGTCAATCCTGATCGTGCCCTTCGTTTTACCCGTGTCACCCTCTGCCCCGCCCCCGCTCCAACCCCGCTCTCCCCCCCATCTGCGACCATTTTTTGTGTACGGTGCCTGAGGCCAGCGATGACATTAAAGGCGGCATGGGTTTGGAAGCGGAATGGAGGAAGAACAGGAGACGGGACAGTGCCGCTGATGCCTCCATTAATATATGTACTATAGATGTGGATGACAGTAGATGCAACTCCTAGGAATAAATGTCTTATCTCACCATAATGTGAGAGCCTGTGAGCTAAACCACATTGCTCTTAACAAGTGGACACGAACTTAAATGTGGTGATAGGTAGGTTTTCTTTCCATCAAATACTCCAAGCAAAAGAACTAAAATTCTCCTGCAACTGAATCCGTGACACATCCAAGAAAAACATCCAAACTGTCGATGAAATATTATGAGTGGTGACCTTTTAAAAGCATAAAGTATGATCTGGTAGATGCAATTATATATCAAAAGCCAGGATTTTCTTCAATTTAGAATTGAACTAGAGAGGTCTGGTTCATCAACCTTGGCTGCTGATATAACATATGGCAGTTATGATTTTGATAATCATCGATCAAAGAAAATTAGATTTGAATCTTAATTTCATTAATTTTTAATTTTTTTTTAAATTATTTTGAAGACATTCGAACCGTTCGGATTAAAAAAAATCATTCTTTTTCCAAATTGAATTATGTGCGCAACGTATTTGCTAATAAATATAACAGTTTGGATTTCTAAGATGAGCAACAATCTTTTTTTTTCTTCTTCTTCTTCTCCTCCTTCTTCTTCTTTTGAATGATTGATGATTTGGTGGCTATCTAGGGCCATACAGTTGTATGGGGCATGTTGTGCCACAGAGAGATCCAAATCCGACTAAAGATCGTTTGACAACTTGGCAAATAACTAATCTCATATATTGCATAAGTTTTCATAAATCGTATTAATTCTGCTGTGCTTGGCGAAAGAACAGCACCCTGGCCACCAAATGGCCACTCCATGATACCATCCCTGTTGGACACAAAAATGGGTCACCATATTTAATGTCTTCACAGATTACTCATGTCCATTGCAAGGCTGACAGACATATCTTGTAAGGTAGAGTGCTCTGTGAAGCCTTGATCCTTCTTAGCTCAACCAACATCGGTTAGTCCACTTGTCTAGGGTTGAAGATTTATAAAATCAATTTTTTTGTATGAATGGAGGTATTTGGTGATTCAATTGAGATCACCACGATAATCTAAGATCACGGATGATACAAATCCCGAGGTGATATGATCTTTAGTGATCCAAGATCATCATTGTTATGATGGTTATTGTGAGCATCTCGGATCAGTACTACATCACAAAACATTTCGAATTCTTGGGTCATCAACACGATCTCTAACCACCATATGAGCTGAAAAGTTTGTCTCCATACTGAGCTAAAGCGTCCACGAGATCTAACTTATGTATGAGCTGCCCTTATCACCTCAACCGACGTATCCTTTCAACGTGCGCAATGGCTGTTCATCCCGAATAGATAGGATCTGATGTAATCGTCTCTCCTGATCTCACGGAAGCGATTAAGGGCTCAATTATCTCGTCCAGTTTGACATGTCTAATGGTCCGACAATCTCGAAATCGTGCAATCTCATAGCTAACAACCCAGCTGTCCGACATCCTTCTATATTAGAGAAAGATGGACTGGCACAGCAATAGAATGAGGCATCTATATCACGGATAGCTGCCGAGTAGGTGACGGAGCCTGTAGTCACTCAAATAAAGTGAACAGTTTAGGGCACATGACCCCCTGACTTCCATTCTTCTACTGGGCTTGGGGAGACACCTTCGATTGAGATGAGATGTCTTCAGTTGCGAAGCTCCAAGGACCCAGGTAAGTCCAATCAAATTCCTCTCAAAGAACCTGTTGCTGTTTCTTTTGTTCTCTACTTTTCTGACTTGAGTGTTGGAGGATCTCCATCGGAGCCACAATCTCTGGTTTGGAACTTGTCTTGCAGATCACTCTAGTATCAACATCCCTGTATGAGGACCAAACATCCATCTTCCGACCTCGATTGATTTAAGTAGCAATAGATGAAAGAAGGGTTATATTCACATTCGTGGCTCAAAGACGGACATCTTCCCAACTTTTCAATGCCACCGCTTTTCGACAGACGACCAGCCAGGCTGACAATCAAGTTCTACTATTGATGCTGGAAATCCATCCGCCGGCTCAACCGAATATCTCTCCACTGGTTCAACCAGCCCAGCCGGTGCTAGCTACGGTTGACCAATTCGGTCAGTTCTTTCAATAAGTTCAACATCTGAGGACCACAATCCAAACGGTCCAAACCTTTCTCACGCCCTTTCAGATAGTGCCACAGCCTCCCCAGGCTGTCCCTATACCCTTTATAGCGATGTGTCACAAAGTTTCCTCAGTGGTGCCATTTGTGCCTTCCACAGTGATGCCCCCGCAAAATTCTACTTTAATTGTGGCTTTACAGCCACCACTTTAGTCAGAGCCACGGGCACCGCCTTGAAGTCCGAAGAGGAGGTTGACTTATCAAAGTTGTCCTAGGGCCCAGCAGTCAGTCAGACGATGATCTCCAAGCTCACAATTGGGCCATGACTCAACCCTCGGATGCCAATCTCCTCTGTGCTCTGAGGCTGGTACCGTCCGTGAAGTTGATTTTAAAAGACAGTTCTTGGAGCTCGATTAACAGTTGGGCTAAAAAATAGAAAAAGCCCTCAATAATAATGGTTTCTCGATACTGCATTACGAAGGATATAACAGCCAGCCGTCCTTCACCCCAAGGATTGTATAGGAACCACTCCCTCTGCACTTCAAACTGCCTCAGCTAGAGGTCTACGATGGGACCATCGATCTCGTCAGTCATGTGAAGATCTTCAAAATAGCCATGCTCCTTCAGGGGGCATCAGATGTAATTCTCTGTCGAGCGTTCCCTTCAATCCTTAAGGGGGCTGCTCGATAATGGTACTCGAGTTTGAGACCGACGTCTATCCATTCTTTTGAAAACTTGTGTCGGTCTTTCGTCGGTCATTTCATCAGCAGTCGGTGATAGCAGAAACAGTCTGACTACCTCCGTATCATCAAGCAAAAGGAAGACGAGTTGATCCGCTCTTTCATGAATAGATTCAACATGGTGACTTTGGAGGTCCAAAATCTGGATCAGTCGATCGCGATGGTCACGATGATGAGCGATCTGCTGAAGAATGACTTGAAAAAGTCATTAATTAAGACTTATCCTCAAGATCTCTCAGATATGCTTGTCTGTGCGGAGAAGTATGATCATATGAAAGAGATTTTTGCTGAGGATACTCCTATCGGTTCAGCCGCGGTGGGATCCAGTAAGGAGCACCATCCAAGGCGAGAGGAGAAAAGTCGTAAGTGCTTTTGGTTCCCATCCCTGAGGCAGAATAATGGGGGTCGAATTGTCGATCCTAAAGTCCTCCGAGAAGAATTCGACAACCATCACCTCTTGGGCAGTATAATAACTACATGCCTCTGATTGTTCCTCGAAGTGAGGTATTGTTACAAGTGAGACCTGAGTTACCCGAGCCTCGACTGATGAGAACAAGGTTGGAACATCGTCGAGACCCGAATAAATATTACATTTACCATCATGACCATGGTCACGATACTGAAGACTGCCATTAGCTTCGCGATGAGGTTGAGAGGCTTGTCAGGTAAGGGTGGCTGAATCATTTTGTCTAAAGAGCGGCCTCTCAATGTCGAGCTCCAAAAGTTCAGCAGCCACTCTCCCTCTGCCTCAGCAGCCTCTCCCTCTGCCTCAGCCGCAGCAAGCACCAGCACGACGAGAGCGACAGTAGGTTGGAGGGCAAGTGGTAGAAGAAGAGCGATCCATTTGAGAAGAAATTCACATGATTATTGGAGAGGCAGGAGGAGATCATCACCTTCATCGAGCATGATGTAGAGGGTATGCTCATCCCGCATAATGATGCGGTGGTTATAACAGTGAACATCATTGATTTTAATATATACCATGTCTTTATAGATAATAAAAGCTCAGTAGATATTTTATATTTTTCTGTTTTCACGCAAATGGGGCTTACACCTAGCCAGTTAAGTAGGTTCGATATCCCAATTTAGAGTTTCTTTGGAAGTTCTATGATCCCGAAGGGAATGATTAAGTTACCTCTCACTGTAAGAATTCTACTAAAGCGAACGACAATTTAAGTTAACTTCCTAATGGTCCAGCTACCCTCGACTTACGACGCCATCCTTGACTATCTTAGCCTGTGGACTTTGAAAGCTGTCATCTCAAGCTACCGTCTGATGGTGAAACTTTTGATCAAGCACGGAGTGAGGCAGATCTAAGGCAACCAAGCTATAGCTCATGAATGCTTTGTCGCCAAGCTGAGAGTAGAGAATCAACCGACCTCGATAGAGATCCAGCTCAAGCTCCCAATAGGCTTGGGTGCTAGGGAGCACCTGATTGACGGGCGCTTCCAACCAATCGAGGACCTTTTAAATGTCCCGTTGAGGAAGGAGAATATGAGCCGAATGATGAAAATCGACTCATATTTAGATGAGGTAACCAAATGTCAACTAATTAATCTTTTGTAGGAGAATACGGATCTTTTTGCTTGGTCTATTGTAGATATACCCGGCACCGATTCTGAGGTGATATCCTATCACCTAAGGGTGGACCTAACCTATCGACTGATAAAGCAAAAGAAATACAGTTTTGCCCTAGAACTCCAAAAGAGTTCCAAGCTGGTGATCTGGTGCTGTGGTGAGCTGAAGTCTCAAAGCCTATCGAGCAGGAGAAGCTATCGTCCAATTAAGAAGATCCTTATCGAGTGGATGTAGTATGCCCAGACTTATAGACTAAAGCAGCTCGATGGATCTCCAATTTTTAGGCCATGAAACTCGATGAACCTCTACATATATTACTAATGATATAACAATACTTTTCATGAAAATAAAATTTACAGGGCCATCAATTTACGATGAGTGCCCGAGTCCTCCAATAGTTACCTCCT
>NC_026006.2:60745226-60795434 GCF_000442705.2 Elaeis guineensis | reverse complement strand
ATGCATCACCGCGAATAAATTTAAATAATTATTATTCAATTGTAATTCAAGTAATTAAATCAAATGTCTTACATCCAATAAAATTTTGCTAACAATAAAACAATAGATCTAAGTTCAATGAAATTGACAATGCTAAATCTCGCCTCTAAAGTCTGTCCCAATATTTCTTCCTACGCTGAAATTAATTATCTGAATCTGAAAATAGAAAGAAAGGTATGAGCTAGATAGCCCAGTAAGTAACAAGCATCTCTACCAGATATTTCAAATATTATATAATTTTCAAGAATAATATTGCAAATAAACATAAGAGTATATTTCATGCTGTTTTAATACAAATCAAATATTTTCAAATATTCACATATACATAATCATAATCCGATTCGATGCAAAACCTCGTAACTCAACAGCTTGACTATGACAACGTTTAACCCCATTGGCGGGGTCCACAGAATACCAGCGCACAACCCTCATTGGCGGGGTCCACAGAATACCAGCGCACAACCCCCTGGCAGGGTCCACAAATACCAGCGCACAACCCCCACTGGCAGGGTCCACAAACACCAGCGCACAACTCCACTGACAGATCCACTGAGTACCAACGTATAATCCCATTGACGGGCCCACTGAAACATAGTTAGGCTGAGAGCATAAATTGATCTGTATCAAACACTTTGTATCATAATATATCATAAATAATTCACTGAATATGTGCATAATCGACATACATAATATTCAAAAGTACTTTCTTTCAAAACATAATTCATAATTCATGCATAATTCAGAGAATAATTATTTATTTTCAGAATAAATATGAATATCTCGAAAAGATGATCATTACTTACCTTTCACGGAGCACTGAATGAACAGATCGACTAACTTCTAGGAGATTCTTCCGTGCTATTATCCAATTATATTTTTTACATTAATTTTAATTCAAAATTAAATCTAACAAATCCTAAAATCAAAACCTCACTTAAAATCAGATTCTTCCCTAAATCTCGATCAAGATCATCAATGAAGCCTTCCACTTCGCTAATCCTAGAAAATAACTTTCAGAGAGAGAGAAATTCATCAAGAGAGAGAAACAATCTAGAGAGAGAAAATTTTAGAGAGAGAAAGTAGAGAGAGAAAGTCCAATTCCAGAGAGAGAAAGTCAGGGTTCAGACTGAAAGAAGAGAGAGAAGAGAGAGAAACTCTCTCTCACATCATTTATTATTATTATTATTTTTCTATTTATTTATTTATTTATATATTTATTTGTTTATATATATATAAAATATATATATATATTTTTTTATTTTTTTTTCTTTTCTTTTTTTTTCTTCTTTTTTCTTTCCTTTTTTTTTTTTTTTTTTCTTCTTTCTCTTTTCTTTTTTTCTTTTCTTTTCTTCTTTCCTTCTTTTTTCTTTTTCTTCTTTTTCTTGGTTCCTTCCAGGCCGAACAGAGGACCTCCTTGTGTCGGGCCGTTCAGGCACGGCTGGCGGTGGAGGCCGGCGGCAGAGGGGGCCACTCCCCGATCACGGAGGAGTATGGCCGGCGATCAATTGCGATCACCGGTGCCGAAAATTCATGGGAAAGAGACCAAAATAGAGGTCTCTTTCTCGACCGAAAATCGGCGACTCTCATCGCCGGCAGCCACGCACAAGAGCATGGGAGGAAGGAGAAAGAAAGAGGGGAAGAAGAAGGAGACTCACCTCGACTTCCGGTGACCTCGTCGGTGGGCAATCACGATGAGAATCAAAACGATGTCCGCGGCTCTACTTCGGAAAAATCGGAGAGGAAAAGAGGGGAAAAGGACCGATGTTGGGTTTCTAGAAAGGAGGAGGTCTTCTTATAGAGGACCCTAGGACTCCGAGGGGTCCTAGGATTCCCGATTTTGTCCGGTCTCGTCGGAGAAGAAGACTCCTATCGGGAGTCTTCTTCCCGGTTGAATCCTCTATTTTTTTCTTTTTTTTTGGGCTTAGGTCTACTGGCTGGCTTGGTTGGGCTATGACAGCTGCGATCAAGACAGCCTTCCTCCCTGAAGAACCATTTGCCGTCCGAGTGTTATGCTCGTGGGATGGGACGGGGCCATGCATGCAGCACGTTAACTGACCGTTTGGATGAAATTGTGTGCCCCCACCCCACCACGACTCCGAGCCCCTTGCACAGCTTTCCAAAGCAGATGGCATCTAACGTGGGCATAAATCACCCACTCAATATCATGCTCCGAATCCAGCATCGAATCAGATACGTGATGACGGCACACTCCTTAGAATAAATCTAAAGAATATACAATGTCAAAAATAATTCATTACAATATCTCAATATCTATAAATAATAATGACCTATTTTCATAACAATGAGTAAAATTTATATAATTACAAATTTAATTCCTTCTATCATCTAACTAGATATCAATAATGCTCTATCTATTCATTCACTTACCCGAAAACCAAACCATAGCAAATTATGAGCATCCTGTAATTCTAGAAGAAAAGAAAAATGAAGAGGTGTGAGCCTTACAGCTCAGTAAAAATTGTGCATATCACATCAATATAATAATATAATAGAAAATAAGGATAAGTAATAAAACATAAAATCTCATGTTCAAAATTTAGAATACTGTAAACATGCATAAATTATCTGTCTTGTGAAAGAGATGCATCATCATATGTTAATGAGTGAAACACTTTTATTCAGCATTAGTTTCATATCTTGTCTTCTATTTCTCTTTTCATAATCATATGATCTTTAATCTTTTTCTTTCTGACTCTGGACTAACCAAAACTGTGCCTCAGTCTCCATTCGATTAAATTTCTACTCATAAGCCCATCAAGGCTATCTCAGGCATGAGCTTTTGGCTGTCTGTCTCACGTATGAAAGTCGTAGGAACTGTCTCAAGCATAAGCTCCTGACGGGCAATCCAAAGTATGAGTTTCTGATCGGCTGATTTATGTATAAACCCGTAGAGGCTGTCCCAAGCATAAGCTCTTAGCAAGCTGTCCCAGATATAAGCTCCTGACGGGCTATTCCACATGACGAGACTAGTCCAAATCATATCTTTTTTTTCATGAAATTATAATACGTTGACTTTGTTAATCAATTTCAATTTATAGTGTGATCAAGACAAATATATTATACCCATATAATATGCCATCAATCACTTATACATATATATTGATATAACATACTCATGCTTAAAAATCATATAAGCAAATAACGGTGTTTCAAACATAACAAATTCATCGATCACAAATTCAATAATATAAAATCAACGATGCAAGACCAACGGTAAAATAGCATGTATAATGGTAATCATGTACCGTTCTTATCTTTATCGGTGACTGATCTAAATACAGAAATTGATGAGTTCCTAATCTACGAATTCGAAATCAAGATATTTTGCTCGATATCTTCTTGTACAATAGTTACATCTCTACATGATCAGGATTAAATATAAAAATAATATATAATTAAGGATAAAAAATTATGAAAATATCCTAAAGTCACAAGTTTAGGACATCTCTAGGATCAACCAATCGATCCGGGTTACGTAGGTATCTAGACCCTCCACTGATCTATAAAATTTTTAGAGAGAGAAAATTATGAAGAGAAAAAATTTTAGAGAGAAAAAATAGAGAGAAACTCTTAGCCTTCCTCAAAAGAGAAAATTATGATCAAGATCATTAGGGGTTATGTCTTGGTAACTCAATATGGATTAACTGTGATCAGATGCTATAAATTTTGAAAAAGATTGGGCTGAAATCTAACCTACCGTATGAATTTCGAAGCAATTGCAGATCATCTTATTTTCATCTCAAGTTTGCCCTAGGGTCTGTGATGCAATTAGAGAAAGAAAAAGAGAAGTAGAAAGATCTTAGAGAGAGAAGGAGGAAGAGAAATTTTTTTTTCTCTTTTTTTTTTTTTTTTCTTTTTTTCTTCTCTTCTTCTTCTTTTCTTTTCTTTTCTTCTTTCTTTTTCTGACCGAACAGAGGAGGAAGGGGCATTGATTCTTGGTGGCTGGTGGTCGAAAGACCGACGATAGGTGGTGGTAACAGACAGCTGATGGTGGCGAAAATAAGGAACGACTGGCGGCAGCTGGAACAAGGGACAGCCGGCGGTCAGTGGTCGGCCACAAAAGAAAATAAAATTTTTGAAAAAAAAGGACTTCAATTTTTTTCTTTATTTCTTCCATCATCGACTGATTACTGGCGGCCATGAGCTTCAAAAAAGGTAGCAGTAGGTAGGGGTTCACGTTCAGAGGTGTGGCACCATAGATGGCGGTGCTGGTGGTCGGAAAAAGGAAGAAGGCTCGTTCAAAATAGGAAAAAATAGGGGTTCTCTTTTCTTGATTTTTCTGGCAAGACAGGTGGTCGGCGGCAAGACCTAAGCAAGAGAAGATAGGGAAGAGAGAGAGAAGGAAGGATCGAGCCCTTACCTTGGCTCCGACGGTCGAGAAAAGCTCCGACGACTCTTCTTTCCGTCCAGCAACTCATAGAGATCACCTCGAAAAATTTTGGCAATCTCTCAACAATTCATGTGAAAATCTAAGGGAGGAGAAGGGGTCTATTTATAGAAGAGTTTCCTAGACCTAATTAGACTCTTCTTTGTCCTATCTGATGAAATGAAAATGAAGAAGACTCCGGTTAGGAGTCTTCTTCCTCCTCTCTGTCAGCGTTGCACACAGGGATTTTTTTGGGCTTCAAAAATTTAGGCTTGGTTCAGGACTCAAATGGACTGGGTTATTATATTTTTTCTCTTTAAAATAATTTCGTCCTCAAAATTAACTTTGCTTGATCAATAACTTTAAAAAAACATCGATTATATTATCTTCGAATTTTTAATAATTTGCCTTATATAGTACTTTTTCACAAAATTTTGATATAATAAAATTATATGAGATCTCAAACTTATTCTCTTCATGTTGGTTTCTATTTTTTTTTAAACAAATAATAACATTTTGATCTGTTAGTTAAATATCAAAATTCTTTGTCCATTATATTGATTGATTAACTCATTACCTTTAATAGAAACTAAAGATGGCCTAAACATCAAATACTTCTCATAATTACAGGCTTTTTTTTTCTTTTGACCTCCCAGCAACTTTAACAACTGGACTTTCATCTTAGAAAAACTCAACCTTCTACATCAGTTTGACTAACAACTTAAATCTCGAAAAAATAAGATCTGTGTCAAAATATTTTAGGTTAGACTAAAAAAAAAACTATCAAGCTATTAACAATAAATTTGAGATATCTAGAGTTTTTGACATTATCTGCAATAAAGTAACCTACTGGCAAAAATTATTTGGCTATGATCAGATTAGATCAAAATCTGTAGCATCCTTTCATTATCAATAAAATTCTTCTTTATTTGCAACTAATGTATTTCATAATATCTTTTAATTTGAAGGATTAATATTTCTATTCAATTTAAACCATCACGCTTTTGCTGCACACTCTGATCTTAATTTATCAAATTATATAGGTTTATCAAAAGATAAGAATATCCTTATATGTTAGATCAATCAAAGATAGATCCAACCTTCAAATTTCATATAAAACTTAGAGCAAAATTTTAAGTTTTTTTGCCTTTACTATCCCTTGGGTATAGCACATCAAATTAAATCTTGATTCATTTTTTATATTTGAAATTATTGTATAAGCTTCACCACTCTTCAAAAATCCAACATATCTAGAATTAATTAGAGTTAACCTTCAATTTATCTTATAATTATTTAGATAATTTTCAAACCAATCTTTCTTTGCAAAAGAATTAACTCCAATTTGAACAAACTAGAAGAACTCAAGTCAAAATCCTTGTAAGTAGAATCAACTTGGTTATTTCTTGTAAAGCTTTCTTCATCACAACCTTTAGCATCAATAGATAAATCCATGCAAAATCTTGTCCCTTATATAAGTCATTCAAAATTTAACAATAGCAAGATATCTTAGATCAGTTTAAAAATTTAAATTTTGATTTAAATAATTAATGTACTCTACTATCTTTAACAATCATAAAAAAAATTAAGGAATCTAATCCAAAGATGATAATACGAATTATTAAAGATTCCATCATAACATGTACATCATACTCTAACAAAATCAATTTTCTTATTCATTTAATAACAATATCTAAACATCCTAGATCCACTTAGAAAAGTAAACTTTTGACTTAAAATTCAATGCAACTTGAAAGATCAAGAAATCAAATCCAAATATATATATATATTTATTTATTTTGAATAACTAAAGATTTCACTAAGATGTATGTCTCATATTCTTATAATAAAATCTAAGTATACATATGTATATTTTTTTTATCTAAAGTTAAGTTTCATATATAATCCTCTTACAAGTTCAATGTTCGAAATATTTCTCTCTCATATGATACAATTCCTTCTTAGACCATATCCTAATTAAATTTCTTCTGATAAGTCTAAAATTTATAATGCTTAAATAATTAACATCCAAATCGAAAAAGTTATCATGATCTTCATCAATATAAGTTTAACATTCTAAAATCACCGAGCATACCTAACGTAATATATCAATGCCTTCTACTTTCTTCCAGGGTCAACACTTCTCATACTCAGGTCAACCCTACTAATTGAAATATAAAATATAACTCGTCAATTCTATTATAAATATCATATGCTACTTATGCATAAATTTCATCATAGTATCTATTGATTGAAATCCAAACATTGAATCCTTTCTGCTATGTCTATCATGTCCCTAATGATCATAACCTCCAGTTCAAATATCACTAAAATTATAATCCCGAATAATTATAATCTTAAGCTCAAATATCACTTAAGTCATATTCTCTAGTGATCATAACCTAAACTCTAATATCATTCTATCACATCTTTAATGATCATAAGCTTAAACTCTGATATTATCTACTATACTTTATTGATCATGATCCTAAAGTTTGATATCGCTTATGTCACAGTCCCTGATGTTCTTAAACCTAAGCTCTAATACCACTCTGTCATGCTCCGAACCAGCACCCAGATCGGATACGTGATGGCCGCACACTCCTTAAGACAAGTCCTAAAGAATATGCAAGGTCAAAAATAATTTATTACAATATCTCAATATCTATAAATAATAATGATCTATTTTCATAACAATGAACAAAATTTATATAATTACAAATTCAATTCCTTCTATCATTTGACTGGATATCAATAATGCTCTATCTATTCATCCGCTTACCCACAAACCCAAACCATAGCAAATTATAAGCATCCTGTAATTCTGAGAAGAAAAAAAAATAGAGGGGTATGAGCTTTACAACCCATAAGAGTTTCGCATATCACACAAATATAATAATATAATCAAAAAATAAGGATAAGTAATAAAATATAAAATCTCATATTCAATATCTAGAATACTGTAAACATCCATAAATTATCTATCTTGCGGAAAGAAATGCATCATCATATGTTAATGAGTGAAACACTTTTATTCAGTATTAGTTTCATATCTTGTCTTCTATTTCTCTTTTTATAATCACATGATCTTTAACCTTTTTTTTTCTGGCTCTGGACTAACCAAGATTATGCCTTAGTCTCCATCTGATCAAATTTTCACTCATAAGCCCATCAAAGTTATCCCATGCATGAGCTCCTGACTGGCTGTCCTATGTATGAAAGTTCGTGGGGGCTGTCCCAAGCATAAGCTCCTAATGGACTGTCCTAGACATAAGCTCCTGATCGGCTGATCCATATATAAGCTCGTGGAGGTTGTCCCAGATATAAGCTCTTGACAGACTGTCCCAGGCTAAGCTCCTGACGGACTGTTCCACATGACGAGACTAGTCCAAACCATATCTTTTTTCATAAAATTATAATACGTTGACTTCATTAATTAATTTCAATTTACAGTGTGATCAAGATAAATATATCATACCCATATAATCATGTCATTAATCACTGATACATATATATCGACATAACATACTCATGTTTAAAAATTATATGAGCAAATAACGGTGTTTCAAACATAGCAAATTCATCGATCACAAATTCAACGATATAAAATCAATGATATAAGACCAATAGTAAAATAGCATATATAATAGTAATCATGTACTGGAGTTCTTACCTCTACCGGTGATTGATCTAAATATAGAAATTGATGAGTTTCTTAATCTACTAATTCGAAATCAAGATATTTTGCTCGATATCTTCTTGTACAACAATTACATCTCTACATGATTAGGGTTAAATATAAAAATAATATATAATTAAGGACAAAAAAATTATGAAAATATCCTAAAGTCATAAGTTTAGGACATCTCCTAGGATCAACCAATCGATCTGGGTTATGTAGGTATCTAGATCCTCCACTGATCCATAAGATTTTTAGAGAGAAAAAATCATGAAGAGAGAGAAATTTTAGAGAGAGAAACTCTTAGCCTTCCTCAAAAGAGAAAATTATGATCAAAATCATTAGGGGTCATGTCTTGGTGACTCAATATGGATTAACTATGATCAGATGCTATAAATTTTGAATAAGGATCAGATTGAGATCTGACCTGCTGCATGAATTTCGAAGCAATTCTAGATCATCTTATTTTCATCTCAAGCTTATCCTAGAATCCGTGATGTAATTAGAGAGAGAAAAAGAGAGAGTAGAAAGATCCTAGCGAGTGAAGGAGAGAGAGAGGAGAGAGAAAATTTTTTTCTCTCTTTTTTCTTTTTTTTCCTTTCTTTTCTTCTCTTCTTCTTCTTTTCTTTCCTTTTCTTCTTTCTTTTCCTGGCCGAACAGAGAAGGAAGGGGCAGTGATTCTTGATGGTTGGTGGTCGGAAAACCGATAATAGGTGTGGTAACAGACGGCAGGCGGCAGCAGAAACAAGAGACAGCCGGCGGTCAGTGGCCGGCCAACAAAAGAAAATAAAATTTTCAAAAAAATAGAGGACCTCCATTTTTTTCTTCATTTCTTCCGTCATCGGTCGATCACTGGCGGCCATGAGCTTCGAAAATAGTAGCAGGTAGGTGGGGGTTCACAATCCAAGGGTGTGGCACCATAGATGGCGGCGCTGCTGGCCGATAAAAGGAGGAGGAATATTCATTCAAAACAGAAAAAAACAGGAGTTCTCTTTTCTTGATTTTTCCAGCAAGACAGGTGGTCGGTGGCAAGACCTGAGCCAAGAGAAGATAGGGAAGAGAGAGCAGGAAGGATCGAGCCCTTACCTTAGCTCCGATGGTTGAGAAAAGCTCCGATGACTCTTCTTCCCATCCAGCAACTGATAGAGATCATCTCGAAAAATTTCGATAATCTCTCAACAATTCATGGTGAAAATCTAAGAGAAGAGAAGGGGTCTATTTATAGAGGAGTTTCCTAGACCTAACCAGACTCTCCTCCGTCCGATCTCGATGAAATTAGAAATGAAGAAGACTCCGATTAGGAGTCTTCTTCCTCCTCTTTATCACGCACCGCACACAGGTATTTTTTTGGGCTTCAAAAATTTTGGCTTAGTCAGGGGCTAAAAGGGCTGGGTTATTACACTCAACCTCTCGCTAATTTGCATTACTACAAGTAAAAGTTGATAATAAATTCTCCATGAGGAAAATGCCTTCGTTCCTATTTCCTTCCCAAAAAAAAAATTCTTTATTAAACAATATATTAAATATTTAATAATTAAAATAAAATTTTAAGGATTATTTAGGGAAACCTCGACCAATAATTTGATGTCATATTGGATAATATATCAAAATATAATGGATTATATCAGCCGATATGGTAGAGGGTGAGATATAATTTATATTGTTGTTGTGACAGGCTGATAATAATACAAACCAGTATCTTGGCTGAAATATCAGTTGGTATAAGAACCTTAGACATAGATGACAGTTTTACATCTTAAAATTACTGGAATAAAACAAGAGGAATACCAAAAATTATGCTCATGAAAATTGTTGCACCATGAACTACATCAATTTTTGCTGGGCTCCATTTTTCAGAATAACTTTGGCTGATGACTTCTCTTCATGAAAAATACGAAGTAAATATAAGACGTGTGCCTTTATATCAAGAAATATTTGATGACAGCTCTCCCTTGGAATAGCTACACCTATCGTAAACAAGTTTGATCAGCTTAATAATTTGTTCATTATGCCTTCTTGTCAGTTTGGCAGGCATAAAGTTTACTCCAAATCTTATATCTCTGCTGCATTCCTGAAGCAACCATATCCTTACATATTAGTCATCTATTGCAATGTTTTTATTGCATTTGAGATTTAATGCTAAATGAATGGTCACATAGTGTATTCTCCAAAGGTCTAGACCTTAATAATTATAATATAGATGGATAGCTATCTCTTCCCTTCTTTGTCTTAAAAAAATAATGCGTGAACTTGGTCATAAGTTGTTTGTAAAAAGTAAAGACCTTATCCAACACGCCCCCACCCCCCTCCCCCGCGTGTCATCCCTCCGCACCTTAATTTTCATCTAAATCTATTTTTATGTCTAAATTTATCTAAATATGAATAAAAATTTGAACATATAATTAATATCTGTATCTATATTTATGTTCGTCCAAAAAAAAAAAGAATATGAATATAGATAAACAACTATTCATTCTATATCCGAATATTCGATTTTATTTATAAACATATTTAACTTTATAAAAAAATAAATAACCATTTGATATTATACTAATTTGATTTATCTAAGTATAATATTTTTGATTCTATAGTCAAAAAATTTAATTATCAACTTATATCTGTATTTGTATCTGTATATTCAATATCTGATTTGTATCCATTTAAAAAATAAATATAAATATGAATTTTTATGTCTAACTAATATCTATATCTTTATAAGATATTTATATTCATCAAACAAAATAAATATGAATATGAATATATTGATATCTGATTCGTATTGATCCAATTGCAGCCCTACTATTATCTTAGGTAAATAAAGATGGATGACAGGATCACATTAAACCATTAAACTGGCTTGAAGGATCACTTTAAAATTTTTTAAACTCGAGAGATACTAAGTGAAATTGTCTTTAAGTTGCATTGGTGTCTAAGTAATTTCCTTATCATTAGTCTCCAAACTCTACATGGAAAATTCTAGAGGTCACTTATGGAACAAACATGCAGCTGAAAATTTCTAAAGGTCACTTGGAACAAGCATGTAGCTGAACCGCATTCATGTCCTCCAGTGTGGTAAGTCAAGTGTACATGAAGGACGGTCAACTTTGCTGCATAGCCCATTGCAGACAGATTTCATCTACCAACACAATAAGTGAATAAATAAATGAAATAATTTCTATTTTATGAAGGTCCGGATTTTGAACACCATTTGTCGTGGAAGAGGCCTGCCGTCCAAGACCAACCCTTTCTTTAGTGCACCTAAAGTGACTCAATAAAATCGGCCCAGATCTGAGTTCGAGATCTTGCCCCAATGTCCAACTTAGACCACCAACTCAACCTGCTGTGCAGGTGAAGCCCACGATGGATATTCATAATTAACAACCTTGACTCTAAGATAGTAGGAAGAAATTTTTCTTCCAATAAATAGCTAGAATATGACTTAGCGGCCTGAGAAGTTAGACTTAACAAACTTACAGACTCCGACTAACGGCTCACGGACTTAATCTTCATACAAAAGAGATATGAAGAAGACTCTCAAGGAAGAGAAGAAACAAATAAAAGAAGAGAGAACACTCCCCTTTAGCTCTTCGACTCTCTCTCTCTATTTTTTTTTCCACTATTCCCAAACTTCGGCTAACTTAAGCATCGACGGATCTTCCACCAGAACACCACGAGCGAGTGTAGATTTCTCTTGCAAATTCCTTCTAATACCGTAATTTTCGAGCTATAACCAGCTCCAACTACATCAGCACCATCCCGGAATCTTGCTACAACACCATCTTTTGATAAAGTCTCTCTCTCTCTCCCAAGTCATCCTCTTGACCCAAAATTAGTTCAAAAATTGTGTATATAAACAAAATAAGCAAAACAAATATCAAACAATTATTGTAAAATAAACAAAGCAAAGGAAAAGACATGTTAATTAAACATGCTTATACCAAGTATAATTTTTCCAAAAAACACAAAAAAACCAATCATAGGCTAAGGTTGGTCAAAGAATAGCCAGCATAACTTATGGAAAAACCATTTTAGGCCCTATTCCCATATGGAATAACCTTTTACTGGGCCCCCGATGAGGTCAGCTCATCAACAGTCTCCTCTCAAACCGCACAGATCGCTGGTTGATTTCTCGTGGAATAAGTGGGACCCAAACAATCCCAGCAAAAGGTTATCGCATCGATAGTCGAACACTACAAAGCCATAATCCATAAATCAAAACTAGCAGCATATAGATATTTTTATGATATCCAAGAGGGTTTTTTTCCAGCAACTGATGCTAGAAAAATACAGCAACATATATTTTTGCAGTTGATAATCTCAAAACCATGCAAAACCGAGACGATGATCAAATAACCTGTGCAACAAAATTGATATATTTATAGCAACTACGTACTTCAAACGACAAAGTAATAAAAGAGTGAGAACAACATAGACCCCAACTAAATAGCCTGCAAGAAATAGAAAGCACATCAAAAGACCATCTAACATATGTTGTTTTGACCTTTAAGGTCATAGTAAATTAAAATGAAACCTATCACCCTTGAAAAAGTTTTGACAGTAGAAGGCAAGCAGAGCAAGCTGAAGAGAATCAAAAAGACATTGACCAGATGAGCTCTTAATCATTTAAAACAAGGTTTTAGAGCTTCCAAGTCTGTACAGTTAAAACAACAACTAAAACAGTAAAACTTTTTTGATAAAATTTAAATAGAAATTCAACAAATATTATGTGAACTGCAGTATGAAGCAAATTAAAGAAACAAAGATGTACATCAGAGAGAGAGAGAGAGAGAGAGAGAGAGAGAGTTCAGCAGCATAATATCAGGAGCACTTCGTCTTTAGATCAACGTCATTGGAAGTTATTCAGCTTCACAGGGAATGCAACAGGTGGTTTTCACAAAATACTCCAAAGCCATTATGATGGTCTACTCAGATGAATGCCCTCCCCCACCGCCGTTTCCTGGCAGGCCTCTGTTGATTAACTTCATCTGTTACAGCTGCAACCTCCAACTGTGAATTCAGAGTCTTCTCAGGTCCTCGCTTCAGAGCAATCGGTTCTTTGAACCGTTCCCGATGCTTTTCCATCTTTGCTAGTGTCTCAAGTATGCGATTGCTGTCATATCCCACAAATATCTTATTATCTGGTGTAGATTCTTTTGCTTGTGTTTTTCTCTCCTACATTAGCTCTCCGGCTTGCTGTAACTGTAGGGAATGCTACTTTTTTCTCACGATTCCAATCTTTAGTCGTTGACACCACATGTTGATCATCAGAATCTTCTATCACCTGACCCTCTTCAATCTCATCATCATCATGACCTTGTGAAATAGGATGTTTGCCTTCACATTTCTTAACAAAGTGATCATCTGAATGTTCTTCTGACTTTAACTCTTTCACTCTCTTCTTCAAGTTGGTTGGGTGATTATGAGTTCTCTCAGATTTTGGAATATGGAGAGGAACCTCCAACATGCGAACAACTTCAACATACCTGGAAGTCTCGAGTTCTTTATCCACTGTATAAGCTACATCTCTATGCCTTTCGTGTGTAACTGTAACTCCATTGCCTCTTTTGTGGAACTGCAAAAAATAATATGGTAATGAGGAATACAAAATGCCAAGAATGTATGAATGTAGATAAACTGCCACAGCCTTCTCATGGTTAAAATTTTCCACATTGCATGTAACAGAATAGTACACAAATAAATTGGTTGCCCAGCAATTATATTATAAACATACCGAACAATGATCAGACCATTCTACAAAAACAGATACCCAAGCACAAACCACACGATCAACCATTAACAGTAGTTCAATATTTAGAACAATCATGAACAACATATGCACAGCAAATGCAAAATAAGGGTGAAGAGGTAAGGGCCAAAAGCAAAGGCCGAGTTCAAGCACCGACTAGTTACAAATTTCTTTAAGCACCATATCAGCAAGAGATGAAAAGAGAGCTAGAACTTGAAAAAATAAGCTATCACACGATACTCTGCATCAGCAGTGGAGAGAATGGCAATGTCTGATTCCTTGCTCATCTCAAAGACGACAAAATCTCTGATAAAGAACACAATCATTGGTAAAGCATTCACCTAATATATAGTGTTACCTGGACACTCGCGTCTGCCTCCAAAAATGCATGCCATATATGTATCAAATACTGGGATACTCATGAAGTTCTACGGTTAGCACTTTCAATGATTGTGGAGAGTTGAACTCTTCCGACAATCAATATGACCCACCATGTTCATGTTAGAAGTGTGTATTCATTCTTTTTACTAGTTCGTCAAGGATGTCGCACTTGTTATGACACCCATATCAGCAGAGATGAAAGAAAGCTAGAACTCTTTGAAAATAAGCTATCACATGATACTCTGCATCAGCAATGGAGAGAATGGCAATGTCTGATTCCTTGTTCATCTCAGAGATGACAAAATCTCTGATAAAGAACACAATCTTTGGTAAAGCATTCACCTAATATATAGTGTAAACTGGACACTCGTATCTACCTCCAAAAATACGTGCCGGATATGTATCAAATACTTGGATACTCATGAAGTTCTATGGTTAGCACTTTCAAAGATTGTGGAGAGTTGGAACTCTTCCAACAATCAAATTGACCCTCCATGTTCAAGTTAGAAGTGTGTATTCATTCTTTTTACTAGTTGGTCAAGGATGTACATAATGTGACAACCTTGCAAATCCTCATATTCTTGAGTTAATTGAGAAATTTGAATGAGAAAGACCTTAACAAACAAATCTTCTTATTATTTAAACAAATGATATTAAAGGCTTATATTATTTAATTAAAATTATAATTTATCCTACGTATCCCCATATCCCCTTTTCTCCCTCTTGCTGAGTCAGACACTTGGAACATGTCTGAAACTGATTCTTGATCCTTGTATCCATATCCATGCAACACCGCTAATCTGTGCTAGCAAATGCCATGAGCACCAACGCAAAGGCAATAGAGAAAATATGGAGTGAGGCCACATCCTAAAGGTATCCAACCTGTAAACGCTGCCCAACAAGCCTTGTTCTCATAACTTAACCAAGAAAATAACCAACCTGAGTTTTTCAAGTCTAAAGTCTTATGATTCACCAGGGAAGAAGATCGAATAAAGTGTGGACATGCCCACATAGATGAAGCATATTATAAAGACACTCAAGTAATTCATAAGCACAAATGAGGAGAATAGCCTGTAATATCCAAAATGCAGCAGTGTTTCCTCCAAGCGACAGCATATATGTGTAAAGATATGACTGCTGGTGGAAATATCATCAGCATATATTAAGGCATAAATCTGAAAAAAAAAAAACTCAAAAGGGATTTGAATGCCAGTAACAGATGGTCAAATGGGTAAACTGAAATTAAGTTCAATCAACAACAGTAAAAATTCTACTAAATATGCACAGTTAAGAGATACAACGCACCCATGTAAGGAACAAGATAAATAGGCAAGAAAATTCACAAATATGCAAGTGAACTAATTTATAAGAGGCCTTCTCTACTTCCAGCAGGTAAAAGAATTGGGTATAGCACCTAGCAACATAAAGGAAGTACAAGCTCCATGGTTTAATAGAAATAATCAGACAGTTCAACCTACTAAGCAGACTAGCAATTGCATAATACTAGGTAATCTGCAGACATCACTCAACTGAGGCCAGATGGATAGGTTTATCAACATGACCGTTCAAAATTTAGTAATGTGCATCTGACATGATGGCTCTATTCAAAGATCGACTCATAATTAAAGTGCCAACAACCTAGAAATCATATATCATGCTGTAGGAGTGGCTATATATTCAAAAAAAACAAAACAAAACAAAAAGGTCAAACCAGGATCACATCCATGGAACATAATATGCACTCACATCAGAAACAGAAGCTTAACAAAATCATTAAGAACAGCAGCCATGAGCATCACGATTAAGATGATGGGCATGACATCACAGTAGGGCACAACAATGTAGTAAAGATAAAAAATATGAACGTAAGAAGAAAGCCTGTAAAAAGCGAGTACAACGGCCACAAGAGGCCAGTGAATGGGCAAAACAATTCTCAGAATGTATATATATAGTTCAATGCTGCTAGAAAAGAATGAGCTGGCAGGTTGCATTGATGAAATCCATGTGGTGGAGAAATATCTCACCAGATACAACTATAATAAGTTATAGTATCATGAGTGCTTATTCTAATCCATGAAACAACCACATATAACGAGCATATATTACAATTATAGATCCACTATCTCTAGCATTGCCATCAAACTCAGTATAAAACATCAAGAGTACACCTTCTAGATTTTAGAAGCACATGGTACTGTTAGTTTACATAGAAAAGGCGATGAGAACCTTGTATACTATATAAACGAAAGTAGTAGAGTATACGGACAGTTTTGTCAAAATATTCCAATAGTCGATCATAATGATCTTCTGTTGTTAACCTAGATTGTTGACTATATAAACAGCACCCCAGACAATGGAAGAAGAAACATCAAAGACAATAGGAGACAAGTTGACAAAACAGGTCAACACCCACTATGATGTGAGGGCATTGGTAGTAGAGCAAGAAAATACTACACTTTCTTTTCATGAGATGACAGTGTCAATCAAGATTATTATTGACCTACTTCGATACAGTCAATGTATGTAGATTGGTCCACAAACAGCAGTGTATCTTAGATAGCTAACACATTGAAATTGAACTGATCCCAAATGGATACACATATCAACTTCCTAGAGTTGTAGGTTAACATGTATATGAGATAACTTTTGTATCTCCACTTTAAACTGCAAATATTGTTTAGAAATATTCCTCTAATAATGTCTGAATCTTAAGATGTTCTATGGTTTATTCAAGTTTTGTCTTGAAAAATCAACTTAGTTAATTTTGCCCTTATCTGTACGATTCAATATCATATTCTTTCATGCTAGATTATCATTAAAGACCAATCACAAGGTATTCGATTCTATATATATCTGGGAAAAAAACAATTCCTACAGCTAATTGTCATGTATCCATCAATGCATGTGGGTGTCTAACTGTCTATAACACATGCATTATGGCATGGCATGCCATATTGTCTCAGGCGATGAGTATCTTGAGATACTTGCAATCTCAAACTGAAATGGACAATAGTTCAAGCATCATTATCAGCAAAATAATACTTTCCATCAAGGATTCAGGTCCCAGCAGGTTGTCCTGCGGGACACCGGGATGGGGTACCTCCCATATGGCGGGACAGGGCCGTCCGGCCCAAGGAATGCTGTATCGGGCCGAACCGTCCGATATGGGGCGTACCGAACTGGACTTGCGGCCAGCTGATCTGGTTTGGCCATTTTCTCCGAAAAATAGCTCCGAACCGCACTGAACCGGACGGTTCGGTACGATTTGGCGCCATACCGTCCAAAATTGAGTGGTATGGATCGGTACGATTCGGTTCAGCGTTGAACTGAACTGTACCGACATCCTTCACGTGGGGGGAGTGGGGGGGTTGTGAGGGGGGGTGGGGTGGGGCCTGGGCTATCTTTTAGTGACAGCCCAGGTGGGTTGTCTGAGAGACTCGAGAGCTTTCTCAGAGAACTCTCGAGCTCGCCTGAAGACTCCCACGAGATACTGAAAAAATTAGAAAAGAGAAAAAAATTCCATCAATTACAACACTGGTTCGAGGAGACGCTGATTTTTGGCCGAAAGTAAGGTAATATATTATTCTTTTAATAAATATTTTATTTTTTATATTTTTGTTGTTTAAAAAAGGATAAGAACGAAGAAGTATGAAAATAAGAGAAAATCATACTAAAATTTTATAATTTTGGTATGATTTGATCATATGTGATAGATCTTTAGAAGATCTACATGATGATACTAAAATCGTTGATTTTTATTAATTATATATTTTTTAAATATTTATATATATTTATTCATAAAAAATTATTAAAAAATATTCAAAAAAATAAAAAATCAGAGTTTCAGAATCATGTTTAGAATGATTCAAGCTACTTAAATCTAACCTCAAATTTTTTTTAAATTTTTAAAATTAAAAAATACTTTTATAATTATTTAAATAAAAAAATATTATCAAATAAAAAATATGTAAAAATAGTGTTATATTTTAGTTAATTCAAAAATATTATTTGAAGCATATAATATATTTTTTTAAAATTTATGAGTTTTAAAATTATTATTAAAATTTTTTGAATTTATATATAATTTTTTTTTAATAATTATTAAACTATCGTATTTTGTTATACTTGCAGAAATGAGTAAGAAAAAAGATTCAGAGCGTGACATTGGTTGGAATCATAGCGAGATGCTCTTGGTTCGGCATCAGTGGAGATGCAAATGATGCAACACAAAGTTCAAGAGAGAAGGGGTGACTAGGTTGAAGCAGCACCTGATTGGTGGTTATTATGATGTGTCCATATGTCGGAAATGCCCACAGGAGGTCCGATAGTTGATGAAAAAATACTTCGCTGATTCGAAAACAGCGAAGGAAAGGACAAAGCAGAAAAAGACGGAAGTGGACCGTCGAACTACAAAGCCACCTTATCAGTCTAGAGAGTCAGAAGAAGCTTCCGCCTCAGATAATAAGGAGGCACAGATTGAGGCTGCCATTCAGACGAGCTTGGTTGATCAGTACCGACGGGAGGAGATGGCTAGGTATAGAGAACAATTTAGACCATCATGTTACGAATCGGAGTTTGGATCAGCGATCGGTGGGGGAGAATTCGAGTTCAGAAAGACTATCTTAGTCAAAGAGCCCGATGGTAGAGGGAGCAGACAGCATGTCATCTTTGTTGGGAGCTTTTGACAGTAGGAGATCCTCCAAAGATATTCCAGCAGAAGCCACTATCCATGATTTGGATCCACATTTTTTCCAGCAAAGATTCAAAGCAGCAGAGGATTGACACTATGGTGAAAAAGAATAAGAAGGATATGTGGCGAGCTATTAGATCATGGTTTTATTTCAACCATATTCCAGCAAATGCAGCAAGCAATCCTTACTATCGATCTGTCATTTCAGCCATAGAGGCTGCCGGTCATGGTGTAGATCAGTCAGGACCTAAGGACATTTATGGTCAGCTTCTTGACAGTAACAAGGAGGATCTGCAGAAATCGATTGCTTCTTACAAGAATAAATGACCTACATACGGACTGACAGTGATGTGTGATGATTGGATCGGTCCTACTAGATGGAGCATCATTAATTTTTTGACATATTATGATAGAAAATTATTTTTTCACAAATCAATTGATGCTTCAGATAAGATGCACGATGCCACATATATCCTTGATCTAATGGATGAGATGATTGATTTAGTGGGTGAGCAGTATGTCGTGCAAGTCAGCACAGATAATGGACTACAATATAAGGCTGTCGAAGAGTTACTGATGGAGCAGCGACCATAGATATACTGGACTCCATGTGCTACACATTGTATTGATCTTATATTGATGGATATTGGAAAGATTCGTAGGGTGCAGCAGGTAGTAGAGATTGTTCAGACTATTACTAGATTAATCTACAATTACACATTCTTTCATTGATGCGGACGTATACTGGGGGAGAGATCTTAAGACCGGATATCATACGATTTACTACCAACTATATAGCATTTGATAGTCTTCTTCAGAAGAAAGCAGCCTTACGTCAAATGTTTGTCAGTGCCGAGTGACAGGAGAGCAGATATGCAAGGGCCAGCATTGATGGAAGTTATGTGGAGAACTTGATGACGAGTCAGTCATTCTGACAGCAGGCTGAGAAGGTAGTGAAGGCTATTAAGCTATTATATTAGGTGCTTCGCGTCGTGGATAGTGAAAGATATCCTCAGATAGGTTTCTTATATTACATGATGGAAAGGACAAAGAAATAGATCAGTGAGAATGATCTGAAGCATGCTCAAGAATTCATTAACATCATTGAGCATCATTGGGACTATCAGATGGGTAGAGATTTGCATCTAGTCGGTAAGCACAGATTCAAGAATATTTTAAAATATTTTTTTCTTATACTTGTAAAAATGTACTTAATCAATTATGAAATTTATCTGCAGCTTATTATTTGAATCCGAGATTCTAGTATATCATTTCTGGGATAGATATGGATAATGAGCTTCTTACTGCTCTTCGTAATGTAATATATAAGATAGTGTCCGATCCAGAAATCGCATCGTTGTGTCAGTAAGAGGTATGCTAGTTTAAAACAGATATAATTATTCAACTGAATTCGATCTATACTCAACGATATATTTATAAATTTAATAAATATATTTTTTACAGATGAAATAGTTTAGAGAGGGATCAGACAGCTTTGGAGTCCCATCAGCTATCGTAAGTAAAAAGTAGATGAATTCAGGTAAATTACATATCAATAATTTGCAGCATAGATTGATATGTAATTTTGCTTAATAATATCATAAAATTTGATATATAATTTTGCTTTTGCAGCTAAATGATGGATTTATTTTGAAATATCCGCAGAATATTTGAGAGGTGTGGCTGTCCACATTCTTTTCCAGACGATCTCTGCTAGTGGCTGTGAGCGCAATTGGTCGACTTTTGTCCTTATCCACAGCAAACAGAGAAATCACTTGGCATAAAAATACCTCAATGATCTTGTATATGTTCACTATAATATAAGATTGAGGCTAAAATATATTCAGGAAGAAGTACAACTGAAGTACACTGATCGGACACTAGATGATTATGCTGACGAGGACGACAATCTGATCATCGGATGGCTTGCAGGTCAGCAGTAAGAGCCAGAGATTGATGAGCCGGGGTCCCCTCCATGACCAGCCAGTGTGGTAGCTAGAGAGATCAGGATGGATCCAGAGCAATGGACAGAAAAAAATATTCCACATAAGGTTCCAACTGATCAGCCACAACCTGAGGGGATACAAGGGACTCATTCATCACATGACTCGATGTCCGATACATCCTCGCAGAGGTTTGAGCGATAGATGTTTAGACGAGGTCGGCAATCAGCAAGAAAATATCCATCCTCCCAACCATAGAAAACTCAGTCACAGAGGGGCACAAGGAGAGAAAAGAAAAGACAGTTGTACGTGCACCACTCTCGAGAGTACAAGAGCTATCTGGCTCAGATTCGAAGATCAGAGAGAGTGATGATGATACTGATAGTAGTAATCATGGATCTGATGATCAGGAAGGAACTGAAAGACAGGAGACCACTGCTTATGAGACACAGCCGCAGGGTGATATTTGATTCATTGGTGAGTCCCAGTTTACACATGCCACACAAGATAGGAACCATGATAGACGAGTCGGTAGAGATCATGGGGAGCCGATTTCATATAGACGATGGGCTTCTAGAGATCGTCCAACACACGATGCAGCTGCAGACGATCTTGCACATGGAGTAGAATCCATGAATATATCTGGATCATCCTCGCATTATAGATTTTATTATCCACAGCCACCTTATGATCCATATGAATATGGTGCATCCGAGATATCGTCTTCTAGTGATTACTACCATATGCAGTCTGGAACATCTTATGGATCAGATTTTACTACCGACATATTCGGATGAGCTCCTCCACAGCCATACCATCATCCCAAGGATACTTCTCAGAGCCAAAGTTTGAGTAAGAGATCTGAGATGTCTTACAATCTAAAGAGGATGCCTTATGGGATGAATATTTAGGAGTACAGTGCATCTTGGTTAGAGGGTTGGACTGATATTCTTCTAGATTATGCTAATAATCCAGATATCTACAAACGTCACAGACATTCGACGAGATATTAAATGCAGAGTAGATCTTGAGGTTAGTATATCATTTTTTGTGCTTTGTACTTTAAAAGTTTAGATATATTTTAATGCATATTTATATATTTTCTTTTAAAATTTATGATGATATAGTTGTAATATAATATAAATAAATATATATTTAAAATTTTGGATCAAGAGTTCCTGTACCGCTACCGAACGCAAAAATTGAACCCAAATATGTCAATATATAAAAATCACCAAAGAATAATCAATAATGCATAAACCTTTCATAAGAGGTATTCAAATAGACAGCTGAATTGCATATGTGAGTGCAAAAAACATGCATCAAATACAGACATACTAAGAGAATACAAAATTTCTATATTTATTCACTGAAAAATGGCAGACAGATCAAGAATAATTCATGCATAAAATTTTAGGTATGGGGAAAAATGGCTTCCATGAATTATTACACAAAAATCCCTGTAGAAGGAAAAAGATTAAGGACTTACGGAGGAAGAAAATGTAAAGCTTGAACAATCAAATAGCAGAATGAGAACAATTAAAGACCAGTCATAAATATCAAAGTAAAAGAAATCATCATTTGCAATTAAGGATCTCACTTGAGCACAGAAGTATAGAACCATAGACACAGCCTCCCTCTAGGCATGCAAACATATTTTTCCTCTACACATACCATTCTAACATCTATAACAACAGCATAGAGCAGAAGTATCTCTAAAAACCTGATTAGGACAGACCACCTATTTTATCGTCTCAAACAAAGTGGCAAAAAAGAACATTATTGGAGAAGGAAGATGTAAATGCAAGATTCCCACAAAAGGTCCAGCATACTTCCAAACAACCCAGAAAACCTACTTTCCACAACCCATATCTGCCAACAGTTACAGATACAACAAATAATCCAGCCCATTTTTGAGATCCAATTATTTTCCCACTTAAAATATTCCTATAATGTTAACGAATGCAACTTGCTGTATTTATGGACACTGAAAGTGCACGGAAATATGAAGTGACAGCACAAGTGGTCAGCAGTAGAAAGTATTAGTTTATTCATATGTCATAACTCTGACATTCATCATTCTAGAAAATATCATCATCAAGTAGTATGCAAAAGTTGTGGCAGTCAGGCTGATAGTGCATGGATGAACAGCATGTAGGCTTGATTGCAAAAAGAAATGTATTTTAAACAAAACCATATTCAGACCAGCAACAAGACAACATTCATAACGCTGCTAGGATGTTATGCAGAACATCACCAATGCACAAATTGGCATAAACATATACTCAAAAGTGCAGAAAGGTTGAAAACAATTGTGTCTAAATCCTAATAAAACAAGAAAACTAAGCAGTAAGACAACAACAAGCAAGGCTGGCATAATTTTCAACTACACCTGTTGTCTTAGGATAACCTAGACCAAGACCACTCAGATTGTGAAGGAATTGTAAGTGGATTAGGCATATGCCAAGCAAGGGAAAAGGAAACCTAAACCTAAAAACAAAATCCATTTCTTACATTATAAGAAAGTCGGAACAAGTATCAGCTCAAAAGGAAGTCAGGCCATCAACATGTTTGGAAATGTAAAAAGAAAAAGAATGGCTTATCCGAAGAATATTTAAATATTATGTAAGAAAGCCTGAGAAAGAATATGAGGTAGTGGAAGAAAAACATAGCTGTTTGCTCTATTTGAATTCAGTAACTTAAATATAATATAAGAAAGCCACAAATTTCCCAGACATTACAAAAGAATCGAACAGTTCGCATCTTAAATGTATCAAGCAAATACCTGAAATAACTTCAGGAAAGCAACTGACAGAAATTCTGGCATCCTTCTACAAGTTCAAGAAATTGTGCACAGAGCTAAAGCAGCACCCTCAATTGCCTTAGATTGAAAACATTTGAGATAAGTGCAGCCCAAGCATGACAAGCAGAAAGCTTTACAGGTCATAAAATAAACTGTATATAAATGATTGAACCACAAAAAAGATACAATGGGTGTCGCATTCTTTTTCCACGTAGAAAAGGAGAAAAAAATGACAAGCCACCCCAAGTTAAAAAGACATGCTTATTCAACATAAGCTTGACACAGGTACAGCTGTACAAGGGAGTAGACTTGGTTTCCCCAAATTTTATTTTTACCTTTCTTTCCAAACCATTCAAATGCATGTTGAAAGCATCTCTGCACACTAAAGTTGCCAGCTCATGCCTTTGCTGATCAAAATTGTGCAGAACAAATTTATTATGTTCCCTAGCATCAGAAGCAGCATTTTTTTCATTAATTATTTCCTTTTCAGCATTACCCAATCGGCGGTCATCAGAAAATTTTCTACCACCAACTAAATGCTGATTAACAAGACTCTTCTCATGTCTTGGACTCCCTTCACAGAGAAAAGATTCCTTTCGAGAAAGCAAGTATGGCTCTTGATGCCGAAAAGAGACTTTGTCATCAATATGAGGTCTTGGCTTAGCAAGCCAACCATATCTTTTCTCCGGAACAATGTCATCAACGTATGTACCTCTTTCTTCAGTAATGGATTCATCATAATCAAATTTGTTGCCATTTTCATCAGATAAATGATGACAATCCTTGCTGCTTGGAAGAAAATGCCATTCATATTTCTTATACATGGATGGTATCTCTCTAATAGCAAAATGTTTTCTGTGATCCACGAATTTTTCATGCAACCTCCATGACACAGGTAAGTAATTTCTTGCTGGACTGGAATCATGCCAACCTCTTTCATCCTCAACATGGTGTTCATATGTTTGAGAATCCAGCAGCCTACCATCAATATGTCTCAACCTTTTGGCATCATATTCCATATACTTATTAGATCCATACAAGTCAAAACATGAACTTTTGTCAAATTTGTCTCTTCTTTCAGGGGTTCTTTGTCCTCTGCCACTGCAGGATGCAGGTCTACAGAACCTGTGATCAAAGATTTCCTCTTTCCTATTGCATTTGGGTACATACATTTTATGCATTTCTTGTACATGTTTTTGTCTATATCTGTGTTCACTCATATTATCATAATTTACACTATCAGTCCGGATGATATGCTCATTCTCCCTTTCCTTTTTGTGCCCCATGCTTGAATCCTTTCCCAAGAAAAAAAAACCATATTCTGAAATTGATTTGTCAAAATGCTCACAATCAACAACTCCTTCCCCTCGATCATCGTGACACCATTCATGTGAGTAGTACTCACGGTGTTTTATGGAATAATCCCTTCCAGCAGCTCTTTTCTCAAGTAAATAGTCTCTCTCATCCTGGTTCCTCCAGAGATGTGCATCATGATCTCCCTTCTTGTGATAAGCTTTAGTAGAAGACTCTTCACTAGCATGCTTTTCAGCATACTTTCTACTCTTGTAACTTCTTGGCATTTTTGTTTGTTTATTAGAAGACAAATGTCCTCCCACACCAGTAATGTGATGGCACTTCCTTTCCCTTGTGCCACTCACTTTGAAATGATCCACATCATTCTGGCACTTCCTGGAAGACTGTATAAAAGCTTGTTCATCTTCTGCAGGTATATTCAATTCAGCGATGATACTGTGTCTGTATTCCAACCTTTGTAACCTGCTGGAGACAAGGGATGGTCGTAAGTGTTGCCCTTAATATCTTCTAGCTCTGTTTTAGTTGCATTGATTCTGGAATCATTAGAAAGATAACAATCAGATAAAACTGACTCTTGCAGTCCAGTTACTGCATCCAAAGATGGCTTTCCAGTAACATCATGAGTTTTCTCCAAACAGCCATCATCCTTGGATGGTTCATAATGATTATCAATATCAGATGAACTGAAACCATGCATAACTTGAAAACCAGAAGCAAATTCAGCTTCCATTGGCAAGGTATCAACTCTCAAAGAATGCTCTCTATCACCCTTAGAGTACTCCAGTTTGGCTTTAACTTCTTCAGCAGGTCCCCTTAAATTAGTTTCTGCCACCCCAGGATAGCAATGCATGAGAGGATTGGTGGTTTTCCAACATCTTTGATCATCATGGTCCAGAGACAACATTCTGCACATAGGAACTAGCAGATAAGAACCAGAGTTATTGCATTAAAAAACATGACAAGTAGAGGTTAAACATATAGATGTAAATGTGCACTGATAGACATGCCAAAAAACACTAATAAATAGTACATACACAGCTTGACATGAATGCACCGTGCCAGCAACTACAATGCTATTAAAGTTGCACATTTCATCTCCCATATAAAAGGAACCATTATTACAACAAAATAAAGTTGGATAACAAGGATCACTGCTTATCAGGAAAATAATAAGCTCAAGAGAATCAAAAAACTTGAAAACTTGGCTGCATGGAGGACAACATAATGATCAATCCACGGAAATCTTAGTCCACAAGCATCCAAAATCCCAACCAAAAACATAAGCAGGCAAAAGAGAAAATATTGCTGTCACAATAGTCACTGTCAATTAGCCATACCCTGTTCCCAAAAAATGAGTCCAATGCACCAGCACCAACTGCTTAAAAATAGCTTACAGGTTTCTGCACATATAATATGCAATAAGATAATCTACAACAGTGGAATGAGGGGCTTTATTAGGAAGGCATCTTCACTTTTTTGATATTCAATGAAAATATTCCATAAATCACCTTATTGCAGCACAGAAACCAGTTTAAAACTGCAGATATTCAGATGACTGGATAGGTACCATTCTCCAAAGACCAATATCAGTAGAGCAGATTTTAGCCTCTCTTGCATCTCTTGTCAGAGTCTTCTCCAGACGAGGAGATTGGGTGAAGAAAGCGCCTAACAGCTAGGGAGTTCTAATTTCGAACAGATTAAAGCAATTGTTTTCTCCTGTTGATTTCTCAGAGGGGGAGGAGGAGGAAGAGGAAGAAGAAGAAGAAGATGATGATGAGGAGGAGGAGGAGGAGGAGGGAGGAAGAAAGAATTTGTAGGTTTTTACACCTTTCACATTGCTATCTAGATACTCATCCATCACACAACCAATAATCTCATGTGCCTTTTGATAAAAGCCTTTTGTTAGTTGCCATGCTCATCCATAGAATGTCCCAAGATCTTTTTTGAGTTTTTCTCATGTATACAAATATGAATTAAAAGGCAAACATTAAATAAAGAAAAAAGACTGGAGTGGCATGCTCCTGACAACAAAAGTATGGAATCAAGATTTTTGAAAAACACGAATTTTATAGCAGCCTGTTCATTTTGTTCTAAATGCGCAATTATAAAAACCACTTTAAAGATGAAGACTGCGTTACACAACTCTTTTAACATAAGCAAGCTTCCAATGCTAGCCCCATATGCAGACCTCAAACATAAATCAGCACCAGTTCTTGCATAATTCTTCTTAAGTTTTCTAAATGAGGAATTATGATTTTCAAAAAACAATCTCAGAAACCTGCATAAAAACCACAAAGAATGTGATATTTATTTGTAATTTTTTTCATTAACTTTAAACCACTAGAATTTTGAAAATTTATTACAATAGAAAAACAACCATCAAGCCTTGTCCCAACTGTTTGGGTTGGCTTGCATATCAAGGGTTTATATGGACCTGTACACTCTATAATTTCTACAAGAATTTCTTTCTTTATAGGTCAATTAAGTCACTTTTGGCATACAACAATAGATGAGTCACAAACTTACACAGATTCTTCTTTATATGAATTGTTAAGAACCATACCAAACATATACCTTATCCTGACTAATGATATAAACTTAAATTATAAATATGTACGCGTATCACATCCAAATAGACATAGTTGTGCCAAAGAACCTGTTTTTGCAGTTTCAGAGAATCCGACTTAGGGCCCAATAGATCAAAAAGCATGTGAATGTTCAGCTCTATGGGTTCAGCAGATTAAATATCTCATTCCATCCTCTTCAGCTCATGAATATCCATCTCAACCACTTTTCCTACTGTCTTCTGGCCAGTACCCATGCAGCGAGTGAAACACAAGAATCACAGGGGTAAACAAGTCATGGGTTAACCATTACTACTATTACTATTTATGAAGAATAACAATAGAAAAGAATATTTTAGTTGCCTATGATTCTCTCAGAAGTAAAAGCAAGTTATATTGGACTTCATTAATAACATTATCAAAACTGAACTGGTGCAGAGATAAAGAAGCAACCAAAAACTGCTAAATTCCTTACCCTTCATGTGGCTCGTTCTGACATTCTAACATTGAGCAATCTACATGTCCTTGTTCTGCAAGTTCAAGTTCTCCCACACGGAATGGACACATCCTTCATACAATCATCTGTAGCAATCTAAAATGTTCAAGCCATCAGCAATGTTAAAAAGAATAAGGAAATTATGCAATACATTTTTTTTAGAAAAAAAAAGATCAAAATAACACACCTGTATCACTACATCAGAATCACTGTATCTCGGTCGCCTTATGTCTAGTGATGGTGTGCGTTCACCAACACCACTTTCAACCTGAATTGCTCTACCCTTTGGCTGGACATAAATTTATTGTATTACAAGTTTAGAACTATATATGATATAGGTGGTAATAATACTTACAACTGAACAGAATTTCAAATGGCAATTAGATGAAATGGATGCAAATAATGTTTTTCCAACATACCATCTGAAGCACCATTAACCTCTCCTCAACATTTCCCATATCTAAGAAACACTGTTCTTTATGTCCCCACTGAGAAGCTTTACTCAACATGGCTTTAGGTGATCCCAGCTCAGAGTCAACCTATTTGAAGCTTTATTCATGAAAATCTTGCTCACAGGCTACTAATATAACTAAGCTCATGACTTCCTATGGAGACTAATTTTATTCACCTGATTCAGCCCTGATAATTTGTAATTAAGGGCAAACACTTGCTGCCTAAACTGACCCTGGAAAATTCGAATTAAAGGCATTATAAAGTTTAAGGCACTATATACTGAAAGAATGTCCCATAATGTTATCAACAAGGACCAAGTTTTGACGGTAGCTTTCCCAGCTATCCTCATCCAGGCCGAAGTTAAAGTAGTCTGTTATATCCACTTGTGGTTGCCTCCAGGGCTTCTGCTCCAATGCTTCAATACTTATATCAAAAATGGTCCTGCAGGAAGCCACATGGTGGTCATCAAAAGAATACACAACAGCAATAAAGTCTAATGGAAAAGAAATGATAGACAACCAAATAAACAGCAGATCTGACACCTCCATTCTGGGGATTAGACAGAATGGGGATCTGACAACCAAATAAAACCAAGACAAGTTTTTCTATGATGGATTCCTCTAAGAAACTTGTTTCAGAAAGACAATACTTACTATGGTCAGAACAAACTTATTTCGAGGCAAAGTGAAACTATATCCATTTTGAGCTGATGCAGGAATCCTCAAATTGCAGGTTGCAGTAACCTCTGAAGATAGCATCACTGGCTGATCCCGATCGCCTCTTCCAGGCACTGAAGTTTTTCCATTATATGGGAATCATCCTGGATTAGATCCTACATACTATACAAAATCAATGATGAGAAGGTCAAACTTTAGAAGATTTCCAAGAATTATTGATTAACATACTATGATAGCAATTCTTGAAAATAAACAAAAATAAAAGAAAATTGAGCATACTTTGATGTATTGGAGTTAACAATGTCATATAAAGTTTAGAAAAGCAAGTAATTAGAAAATGAAACTAACAGATAAAAATTATTTCCCATAAATGAGACAACAAATGGTACTTAATGAAAGTTTAAGGGATTAAAAATAAACCAATAACCCCACAAAAAGAGCTTCAATGTCACTAAAATTTGGTTAGGAGAAAAGGAAAGAAAAAACTTCTTATGCTATATTTGGTTTGCAGAATATGGCTCAAATGAGATGAAAATTCCAACTTTAGCCTCGTTCTGATGTTCGGCTTGCCAACAATTAATGAAATTAAATTTCCTTTGGATTACCATTCCTTAAATAAAGAACTTGTTAATCCACTCTTAAATGGGAGGAATGGTCATTCATATTGCTGTGGGAAAGAAAAGTTTCAATTTGCAGCATTTACTAGATAATTTGGAAATAGATGATTAATGATATCTCTGGTATGAATCAGTTAGTGGAATTTAAAATATTAAATGAGAATGGATGATTTGATTAATATTTTTAATGTAAAATATTATTAAACTTTACCTACTCCTTAGTCAAGGATATACAAAAAGATAACACTGATTCGATTTTAGAATCTACCTAGCAAATCAGACATGTGAATGAAACTATCATTCATTTCACATGCATTCCTTCATTCACATTCAACTTTAGTTCTTATCCATTCCTTTTTATCCTTGCAGATCAAACTTACCGTTAGATGCATCGAATGAACAATTTCATGCTAAGCTAGCAGAAAACAGTAATTATAATAAAGGTCCATAGGACAGGCCTAAAATAAAATTACCGAATGATGCAGTTTGCGTTTTTCACATCATAGTATATTAGCTTATCCTACTTCTGTATCAAATTAATATTAAGCTTTGAATCTGTCACACATTTTAAATCACACAAAGGGTGCACAGTATGAGTCACTAATACAGTTCAATTTATTGCATATATGGATATACGGTCATGGATATCAGTTGAATTTAGATTATTATCCTTGCAAAAGTTGAGGAAGAATTTAAGTATGAGTCATTACTTCTAAGAGGGTACTGATTCAACTTTCATTCTATTATATGACCCGAAACATAGTTTGTCTCAATGTTTTTTATATTTAATGATCTCTTTCTGAGGAGGGACATCTGTTTAGGGCCTGAGACATGCATAGTCCACAAAGTTCTGTTTATAATGTGATAGTCAAAAAAAAAATTTTAAAAAAAAAAAGATGATGATGATGATGAGGAAAGTATTGTGAGGGTAGACATGTTTGGAGGCTTTATTTAGGAAAGGGTGGCAAAGGAGAACCACAATTTACCTATCTAACCTGAAATTTCAGGTTTTAAGTCCAGCATTGAACCCAAAAGCTCATAAAATCTTGTTTCAAGTATGGGAGGACCCAAACCTAATAGCCTCACATACGTGCATGTCTATTAGCTCACTAGCTTATGAGCTTCACATACGTGTATGTCTATGAGCTCACTAGCTTATGTGCCTATATTTTTTTATGAATACTAGACCTAAATCTCATAGCAAAAATCTAGTAACTGGAGTTCTCTACCCTCAACCCCTCCCCTCCAAATCACACACACCCAAAAATCTAATAACTGCCTATATTTTTTTATGTATGGATGGATGGATAGATGTATGTATGTGTGTGTGTGCGTGTGTGTGCGCTAATTTGTATTGATGTATGCATATAATGAATAGGGAGTTAAATGCATGCTTTCTAATTTGAAAAAAAAATGATAACAGATGGTAAAATTGTGTTAGAAACAAAAACTTTCATATAAAAGTGCGAAAACTAGACACGTGATGACAATGGTATCATAAATTGGTGGTATGAAGTGTTAAGGAGTGTCATGAAGCATCTGACACATCAAAAATCCCAAAATTTTGGGTGTCCAAGTAACACCATCATCCACCCCTCAAAAGCCCTCAGGCCCTTTCGACTTTCGTCCACCATCCCACCCATCCTATAGCCACCCACATCCAATTCAAAATTTGATCATTATTGAATTCATTTGAGTATTGACCTCCCAAATTGCATTCAAAATTTAGATTTGGATCTAGGTTCGAATCATGTAGGAAGAAATTTACAGTCATTGATATTCACATGGTCCATAAGAGCAGCCCGATGCACAAGGCTGCCACCATTGCAAGGTTAGGGGAACGCCAAACATACGTAGCCTTGCCCCAACATGCAGAGAGGCTATTTTCGTATTTCGACCGTGTGACCTCTAGGTTACATGGAAAAACCTTACCATTACGCCAAGGCTCATCCTCTATTTGTATTTTCCATAGTTTTTTGAATTAAGTTTTAAAAGGTGGAAGCTTTAGTGCGAATGTATGGCTTAAGAGGGAATGTAAAGTTGAGAATTTGGTGAATCGATGATTTAGACATAAACCTTTAAGTTCCCATGTGTTTCCTCCAATTTAGAATAAATGGACGAATTGTTGGTGCCATAAGGTTGGTCATAGGCAATTTTTTAAATAGAAATTTAGAAGAAAAAGAATGATACCATCTTGTTTCAATTTCTCGCATAATCTTTCATGATTTTGGATAATTCAAAATAATCAAAATGGAATGCAATGGAAACCTTCTATGCACTTCATTCTATGGGTTTCTCCACTCTGCGGGAATCCTACTTGCATGAGTGGTGTGAACATGATTGTTTGCAGGGTGCAACATTCAATAGTATCTATCTTGAGGAAGTTTTTAACCATTGACAACATAGCTGAAGGGACAAAGACAAAGGGGTCAATGAGTCTTGTTTTAGTAGTGGACAAGAAATAGGTACCATACATGTTCTTTTGCTCTAGAAATTTTCTTCGTACATTTGATATCAACAAGGGCTTCTAAAGGAAAATCCCATTGTAGTGATAACCACTCAAAGAGTTGAATAGTTAGCTCACAACTTTTATGACTGCTTATGTGGACAAGACGCTCTACTACTCATAAGCAATATTCTAAAAAAAACCCAGCTCAACCACCCACCCTTGTTGGAGTCTACATCATGGATCAATGGCTCAATGATAGTCAACATCATAAATTAATAAAATAAATACTTAAAATAGTACAAGATTTTAAAAACATAAAAAGATATGACAAATATGGAAAATAAGTATAATAACATTTTTATTAAATATGTAGCATCTATCTTATAAAAATGATAGAATCTCAACTCTTTTTTTTCAAAAAAGAGGCATCTCCTACCACAAAGACCCTATAAATAAATAAGTTCAGATGGCAATGGCTATAAATGACAACAAATGGAGTTGGGGAGTTGGGATGGCAGGTCTTTACTAGCACTAATACTGAACCCTAATCCCAAAGAGTGAAGTAGCAAACAAGAAATTTTTCTTTTTTATTTTTATTTTTCCCAGCAAATCTAAAGTGCTTGATACAGATGTTTGAAATCAAGTTGACCCATGCAAGTCATGCAGTTGGCCTAACCAGTCACTAAGTGGCATGAATTTGTGGTCTTTTCATGTTTAGGATTGATGAAAACCAAAAGGCTTTCAACTCTCGAGTTGGATAGGTTGATCGGATCAACCCATCTAGATCTTAACCCTCTGTTTGGTATGAAGGATAGATAGAAGAGGAAAGATATATGAGGAAGAGGATAGATGAAAGAAAGAATGGATAGAACAAGGATAGATGAGAGAAAGGATGGATGGATAAAAAATAAGAGTGAGGCACCAAAATCGCCCAATAGCATAAAATACACTACTAGCTATGGCTTAGCAGCCTTCCCCTCCCTTAACTTCGTTCCATGCGTTAGCACTCCACAAAGGGGCGAGCAAAATGGGAGCAACCTAAATCATGAAAATAGGATTATGAGAGACCAATACAAGCATCATGCTGCTAAGCGAAGTGGTGGAATGCTGCATCCTAGATGGCAAAAGTTTAGTAGCTGAAAGCACCACTAGCTTAACTCTCTGTTTAGTATTAAGGATAGATTGAAGGAAGGACGGATGGATGAGGGAGAGGATAGATGGATCTTTCATCCATCTTTTCATATATTTGATCAAAGAAGGATGAACAAATGAAAATGATTTTCTCCTCTATTTAGTATAGAAAAAATGAAAGAAAGGATGGATGATATTTATATGACATTTTTACTAGATTATCTTTTGATAAAAATATCACTATTATCAATTTATAATACTTATTTATACTAAAGAAGTAAACAATTTATAAACTGATAATCATTATAATCTATAATTATATAAAAAATTATATAAATATTTAACTTTAATTTAACAAATAATTTTATAAATTAATTATTAATGAATCAATTATATATTTAATTAGATAACATAACTAATTAATTTATAATTTAATTTAAATAGTTAATTAACATTATACAAATAGTTAACTAAAAATAGTAAATAAAAATAGAGACATAAAAGATAATTCTAATTATTTAATTATAATTAACATAATTGCATACTAAAATTAAAATAATTAGTAATAAAATTTAATAATATATGATTAATAGTATATATAAAAATATATATCAATAATATGAATAAAAAAATGAAGAAATATTATAATTTTGTCAAAAAAATTAATGAAGGATAATTTTGTTAATGCAAAAATCCATCCATCAATGCTTTATCCATCCTTCTCTGAATCCTTCTGATTTGAAAGGATGTAAATTGGTAGGCAAGAATGGATGGACAATCCCTTCTTTTTCATCCATCATTCCTACAACTTTTTGAATCAAACAATGGATAGAGGCCATCCATCCTTCCAACTTCATCCATCCACCCTCTCATGGCCCCAACCAAACACAAGATAAGCTCTGACCTGAGTAGCATAGGCACATAGAATCCCTTGTTGTAAAGTTATTTTGTGTTGATGCCACTCCAATCTTAATGAAATGTGAAAGGATGGATGGAAATAATTTTCTTCTCTATATAGTATAAGAAGAATGAAAAAAGGATGAATAATATTTATATTATATTTTTATTAAACTATCATTTGGTAAAAATATTATTATCATCAATTTATAATACTTATTTATACTAAAAAAGTAAGATACTATATAAACTTATAATCTTTATAATTCATAATTATTTAAAATATTTAATAAATATTTAATTTTTACTTTAATTAAATTTTATAAATTAATTATATATAAATTAAATTTATTTATATATTTATTATATAAATAACTGATTAATTTATAATTTAATTAAAATATTTAATTAATTTTATATAAATTTTTAGTAAATATAAATAGAATAAATACAAGATAATTCTAATTATTTATTTATAATTATAAAATTATATAATAAAATAATTAATAATAAAATTTAATATATATGATTGATAGTATAGCTAAAATAAAAATATATATAAATAAAATGAATAAAAAGTAAAGAAATGTTATAGTTTTGTCAAAAAATTAATGAGGAGTAATTTTATCAATATAGAAACCCACCTCTTACATGCTCCATCCATCCTTTTTTGCATCCTTCTATTTGGGAGGATGCAAATTAATAGGCCACGGTGGATGGGCAATCCCTCTTTTTTCATTCATCTTTTGTAAGATTTTTTAAGCCAAATAGTGGATAAAAGCCACCCATCCTCCCAAACTGTTGAATTTGTCTCAACAAGTTTAAGATGAACATTAATACAAGCATGCTTTGGGTCTTTGAAAGCTTCTTTGTTGCAACTTGTAGCCCCGGTTAGTTCATTCTCTTTTTTCTTCGTCTTCGGTTGCCTACTTATTAGCAGCTTTCTTTTCTGTTCCCCTTTTCTTACAAGAAAAAAATAAATATATAGTTTAGTACGTTTTTTATCCTTACCAACTCGTTCTGACCTCTTTCTTGTTAGACTTGCATTTTGACCAATCTATGACATAACAATGGGAGGAAAAAACAAAGAAAGCATAATACCTACGAAACAGCATTAATAGATAAAAATCAAACATGCATTTAAATAGCAATAGTAAGAATCAAGCACATACCCAACCATGGCAGCTCAACTTTGCTGTATTCCCTCTTTCAGTGCTAACCTGCACCATCCCATCAGTAGGCGACCACAACTGGTTTTCCCACTTCAGATTTTTCTGTGGACAATCAGTCCCATAAGGATTCACCAAATCCTCATCCTCTTCCCCTCCCTCATCCTCTCCCACCACCAAGCCTCCATTCCCAAGATTTACTCTTTGTGAAGGTGGCATCTTCAAACAGTCATCCTCGTTCAAAAGTATACGAAGATCATCTTCTCTGTCGCTGCTGTTGCCGCTCTCCTCCACTCCAAAAGCCAGACTTTCCATCCCCCGGTTGGAAGCCACCGGTCTCGCATTGCCTTCAGCAATTAGATCATCCGAGTTGTGCTCCTCATTGATCGAATCGAATCCCCCACACTTCGAGCTGCTCATAGTTCTCTCAGCCGAACGGGAGTATTGATTTTCTTGGACACAGGAGATGCCCGCATTGACACGATCCTCAAGGTCGCCATAGAGATCGCGGAAATCGTCCATATCTTCATCCATCTTTGGCTCCCCGATCGAACGAAGAAGAGAGAGACCGAAGGGAACAAAGAATGTGGGAACCCTAACCCTAGTCAAGATGAAATGAAACGGCAGAGAACGAGAGCTGGAGCTCGGGTGGCTAGGGATCTGTTACCTTTGGATCGGGGAGCCAAGACTGGATTCGAGGATTCAGGAAGCTCCATCGGCCGCTCAAGAACCCAAATTCTAGCTCGCCCCTCGTTCAGACGACGAGAGAAGGGAATACTCGTCGGAAATTTGGAGCTGGTATCTTTCGGAGCGGTACCAGGTGGGCGGTGCATCCCTGGATATGTGCCGTTATATTGGGCTCAGGGTTCTTCCGGCGATGACAGAATGACCATTTTACCCTTGCCTGCTTGGCATGATGATGGTTTTTTTCTTTTTAAATTGTTTAGATTGTCGGGGATGATAAAATGAAAATAATTATGAAATTTTCTACCATAAAAATAATTACAATATTGAAAATAACGTGGCTCCTAATACAGTTCTAGACTCTTCATGAATTTAACATAAAAGTTGTCCACTTTATTTAAGCAATCAGGTGTAAATTTCAAATTCACAACTCAATTTTTTAAGCTTGGTATTTTGATTGCTTAATTAGTTATTTCTTCCGGTGCATCACAGATTCTTTACTGATTTTTCTTTTCCAATCCATCTACATGCATACATCGTAGAATCAAATCTTTCATTCTCAAAAATTATAAAAAATTATATAATATTATCAATCATTCATCAGTTTGAAATAGCATTATCCATTTTATTCTTTTAATTCCTTAGAGTGAACCACATTCGTTAAATATTACCACAATCCAATATATAGTTATCGGTAGTAATATGTTAGTCTCTATAGCACAGGGTAGAGTTTTTAGAATCTGGATATTAGTGCGGAGAAAGCAAGCATAAAATTATTGGAAGAAAGTTTCTAAATTTTTTTTTTTTTAAAGAAAAAAAAGGAAGCTAGGTCGCTCAAATTTTATTTATGGCAAAGTCATACACGATTTGAGACATGTAGATAAAAAGAGAATTGAAAATAAAATGTAGATTTTAAATTGGCTTAAACTCCCCATAATTATATTCTCCAACTCTAAGGGTCGACAAGGCATGTGAATCTCTATACATCAGATAATTATGAAAGGATTTTTTTTTAATTTTTTTTTAAACTTTTGAAAAATCTAAAAGATGATTTTGATTACATAAATTGATCAATTATTTAATAATATCAAATGTTTTGTAGCTATTAAAAATATTAAACCATATTAGCTAAAAAAGATTCTTCCATTTCTTTCCCTGCAACAAGTCCAACTACTTGCTGCAAATAACATTAAAATAACGGGTTAGGTTGATCTAAGAAAACATCCACACCTCCAATCCAAACACGTATCTTCAAAAAGGTGATTGTGGATGAAAAATTTCAAATGGCAAGCAAATTGATTTCCATATAGCGGAGAAAAAGTGGCACTTTTTTTTTTTTTTCTGAACACACAAAAAGTGGCACATGTTTCTTTTTGAAGATAGAAAAAGTTCCATGTTAAGAAGAGGTGATCCACCATTTCGCCCGAATGATTACAAAGTATACATCGATCCCAATATTTGTTCATCGTCTCCCAAGATTATCTCTAGTGTTCAATTTCTTTTTCCAACAAAACCACAAGAAACATCTGATATTTAGCAGGGCATTGAGATTCCAAAGAGAGCTGGCAAACCATTAGTTGACACCTTTAGAATTTAGAAATCGGTAAGAGAATGCAGCAGCAAATACCTTTTTGTTTTCCAATTTCCACATCAACTGATCTAGATTTTGGCTGAGAGTAACAGGGTTTAAAAAAGCTTGCGATTGATTAAATTCTTCTTGGATATCTGCAGCTGTTTGAGTCTCCAAACCAAAGCTCTGTGATTAAAAAAGTTGGCAACTAGCCCATTCTTCTTCCAACCTAGACTATAGAGCCTAGGAAATAGGATCTATTGTACTACATCATATAACCAATTATCTTTCCAAGCAAAAAAAAAAAGAGAGAGAGAGAGTACTCTGTTGGTTCCCAAGAACTCCCAAAATAAATTCACCTCCAAATCAGCAATAAAACTCCCACAAAATGCATGGGCCTCCCGGAAGGGCTATTCAGTGCACACGAGCAATGGCCCTGGCGATAAGCAGCTGTGAGTGCCTTTGCACACCCTTCGGAGTCAACAAAGCCTAAAAGTACTATGATTCCATCCTGAATGGTTTGGAGGTCTTCAAAGTGAACTACACCACTGGAAACTTGGCAAGACCGAACATGATCCACAAATTTACAACATTAGAATTTTGAATGCATTGCATAGGAGAGAGCAGGGGGTTCGTGAAAGATGGATATTCACAAGTCGAGAACAAAAATTATATAAATGAAGGATTTATTTTGGCTAGTGAAGAACTAGAATGTGTAACACAAAGTATTCCTTTTTTTTTTTTTGATATTTTCATAGTCAAATTAGTTATTGTTGGTTTTGTATTTCATTTGTTTTTGAGATTTCATTCTCCTATACTTCTAATTTGGGGAACTATTGCCTTCCATCTGCTCTTTTTTTCTAAAAAGAAAAATTGAATTCTTGGCATGTTTCTTCCTTATAATATCAATTTTGTTAATTATTTTGTTTTCAAGAGTCCCCTATTCCCTCCCGATACTTGAAATTTTGCCTTGTGATTTCTTAATCTTCAGGTCTTTCTTTCATTTCACCCAATTAACTCCATCAATGGCATAAGATAGATTAGATGTTCAATTAAAATGAATAGCGAGGATAATGCTAAAGGGTTTCATCCACCTATATTTTTAAAATTTTATTATTAAGGTATTCCTTGACACGGCAAGACTGATCCTTATATTTACTAAGGTTATAATATCCAGAGGTTGCGTCATAATATAAAATATACACTCAGTGTTACAAGTTAGTTGCTTTTTTTTCTTTTTGGCTGAAATTACAAGTTAGTTGCTCCAATAAGATTGTGAATAGGTGAAATAAGATTGAGAGTAGGTGACCATAAACCATCCCAAAGTTGGATTTTGTCTAGTTTTAGGACCTAAGGCATTTCTTATTAAATTCATGATATTTGAATCATATACAAAAGAATTAGGGAGGTATTTGGTTCGCAACTGAAATTAGAATTGAAATGGAAATCAGAATGGCCAAATTTTTTGAAGCATTCGCTTCATGACCGAAATCAAAATCGAAATAGAAATTTGAATTATTAAGGAAAAATAGAGATTGAGTTTTAGATAGATTGAATCATTCTCATTCTGTCTGAGAATCGAAATCGAAATAGAACTCTTTCCAACCACACGATTGGAATGAAAATTATTTATTCCCATTCTGATTCTAGGTCCCAACTCCTCTTAACCAAACACCCTCTAAATTTTTCCTAAAATTCTGCATATTTTCTTGGGTGGATTTTATTTTTGTCGGTCCATATATGAAGCAAAACTTCCTCAAAACTTTGCCATAGTTTCATTCGAACTCAAAATTTCTTATGCGATCTGAGTGGATGCATCTCCCCATGGGTGGCTCATGTGATGTCGTATGGTTTCTCCTCATGCCTGGCTGCCGCCATACCCTCTGTTTAGTTGACTTATCCACAAACGCATTTGAGAGGAAACGTCTGAGGAGATTTAATGAAGCAATCTTATATAACTGCAAAACACAAGCCTGCTCAAAGTAATGGTTATCTATTAATAGAGGCCTTTATTTTGCCACAGAATTAAGGCTTATTTTGCTTAGAGATAGGGCCAGCAATCAGGTTAGATTAGATATGAATTAGGTCGGAACATGGGTTGGGACGAAATATGAATTGAGTAAAATAGTTGTCTACTTGAATTTGATTTATTTATTAAATAGTTCAAAAATCTAAGCTTAAAACTAACTTTTTTATCAAAGGGTAACCCAACACTACTTATATCACTTGTTCAATAAATGAACCAAATTAGGTTAAATTGATTAAATAAATTTTAAATAAATTAGATATGTCGTAAATAGGTGAAATCAAATGGATGGGATTATAATCTAATCTAACTATCAAATGAGTCAAAATGGGTTAAATGAGTCACGATTCTAAAACTGAATCCAATCCATTATAAACATGTTAGTTCGGGTTGATTTTTTCATGACCAATTTATCCCTGGTCTGAACCTGTCTAAAGTTGGTCACGTTGTCAAGTTATAAATTGCCACCCTTACCCAGGCCTACACTCGAACAGCAATTAGTCTTGGATTCAATTTTAACCTAGAGAACTAACTCCATCTGAGATCAGCCAGAGGGCTGCGAGGTTGCTCAATTGGCAATAAACAATCAAAATTTGGCTTCACAGAGTAGAAGAATAAAAAGCATGCAACATATATAAAAACTGGATGTACCTCAAACCAATAAAAATGAGAGTAACCTACTAACCTGGCTCTATTTCCTTAATTTATGTCTTTAATGACAATTCAAGATAATCTCACTGTCCCTTTACAATACAAAGCAATAACAAATGCTGTTCTGCTTTTTTAAGAGAACAATTTAGTCCTCCTATTCTGAGTTTTTTGGGCAAGGTTACCACATAGTTATTGGAGGACTTAATTGTCTGAAGAAAAACAATATACAATTTGCAAAGGGCCCCCCTAAAGATTAGTTCTAAAATGACAGCTAAAAAGAGTTGCATTCTCTCTTTCTGATTTCTTCACTGATGCTTCTTTTGGGGGTCCCGTATCAAGTTAAAAAGTGCACCTAGAAATCAAAAAACCAGAATGATTGATGCTTCTTTATACTAAAAATATGTTCAATCCTTCCTTATGAAGATTATGCAGACCTAATAACAAAAGAAACTGATAAGTATGTCGAACTTCAATCTGAAGTAAAAACATAAGCTGTTAATTTCAAACCAAATCATCTATGTTAATCTTTCTCCAATCATCTATAAAAAATCTCTCCCTCCACTAATTATTTCATGAGGATTAAACCTCATGCATGGCTCTTGGCACTTTATTACAGCAGAAAGAAGCCACCCAAACCCAAATAGAAGTAGAGCCGAACCATCTCCTGTTCAGGCTGCACTACTAAATTTAAAAATGCTGACATAAACTGAGTCAATTTGCAAAATAACCACTGCTGCGAGTAGGAATGAGAATAATATATTCCTTATGCACAAGAAATATTGCATAGAAACAACTGCAGCTATAAGTAGCACTCAAATATAAAAGATTGTGACTGTTATGGGGTACATCTTATTACATCGACCATCAGAAAATGGCTGCAATCGGACCGATCAAACACCAGCCACTTGCTTGCAAGCTAACTACATCGAAATCAATATTTATATGTAGGATTAACATAATGCCCTGCCATCTGGGAAGAGGGCAAAAGAACAACCAACTGCTGTAACAACAATTCCTAAACTTAAACAGCTGAAAAACTTCTTTTCGTATTTCCCATATTAGAATTTACAAAGCAACTCAATTCAAAAAGGCTATTAAAGAGTCTGTGGGTCAGTCCTAAGGTCCACTGGCTCCCCCAGGTCCTCCCAGCGTCAGGACAACACCATGTAGATCGTTGTTAGACTTTGATGGTTGGGCTTTGACAACTTGGAGCTGGCGAGCCTGCCGCATATGATGCCCACGCTCGGGCAGCACAAAGGTGGCAGCTTGTGAACGTGGCCTGAAATGGATAGGAATGGCATGAGGGGGAGCTGAACAATGCTGAGTAACAGCAGTGGAGCCTGTGAGACCCTGAGAATTGATTGCAGGACTTGGAGCTGTAACACCTGGCCCCTGATCGACGCAGTCAAGCAAGAGCAAGAGATGCTAAGAACAGTGCACCATGAACTTAATTTTACTTTGAATTCGGCAATAGGAAGGGAGAATATATCTTACTGGAGCAAACAAGACACCTCTTAGCATTTGGCCATTAACATAAGCAGTCATGAGGTACCCAGAGTCAAATGCTCCATCCACCGTGCCATGAACCTCGGCTCCAATCTGTAGAGAAGCAAATGAGAATTATTGCCACACACAACACACAGACACACACCCAGAGATTGTCAAAGAGGGTGAATTGTTGTAATGAGATTCTACCAACGGAAGAAAGGCAGGCCTCAGCTGTGGATTCTGATCTACAGCTAGAAATTGAACTTCTTGCCTTGCAAGGGGAACAGAATGAAGAAATTGTGTTGTCTTTGGCTGTCTTGGGGATTCTGCACCCAAGAAATGAACATCTGAGGTAGTCCTCTGAATACCATTTACCGGTTCCCGCCGATGATGTAGCTTGAAGGGAACAAATTGTTGAGAGGCCGATATGGAGTCATTGGTCGAAGACGACAATTTGTGGAGAGTATTTTGTTCTTGGTCAGATTGTGAAGGAGAGGAGTGCTGGGAAAGCGACAGAGAGTGCTCTTCCTGTTCTGATTCGATCTCCCACACTCTAGCATCACTGGTTTTCCTCCTTTTGTCATGCCTGTTATCTGAGAGTGAAAAAAAAAATCTTGGGCATGAAACTCTAAATTTGGATACTATAATACTCATTTCAATGTAGAACAAGACTTTACCCAAACCACATAAAAGAGAGCTCCTTGGTTCTGCTTCAACTTCACGAGATTGCTGACAAAGTTCTCCATTTTTCAGAACCATACTTTTCTGCAGTACAGTTCAATACAATAGCTAAGCTTGCAAGCACAATGTCGAAGCAAAGTTATTTCACGCTATTAGGCTTGAGTACCTGAAAATCTAAAAGCCACTTACCGAATGTTCTGTTCCTCTTAAAAACTTTCGTTTTTCTTGATTCCAGTGATTACCAAACATTTTGCACATCGAAATGTTGTAACGACCGTTAGGGTGCTCAGATCCCAACTGCAAAATGAGTAACTCATTGAGCGGGCGTTCATCCTCCCCACAACTGCAAATGCGAAGCATAATTAGATGAAGCATTGACACCTGACAAGCATATTCACCACTTCAAAGTAGAATATGAAGGTATTGAACATAGAGACCTACCCCCATATATAGCAATATCAGTGCCAGTGACTACGGCAGTATGAGAAAACCGTCCTTGTGGATGTTGGCCGCGAATCTCAAGCTGTGCCCATAAAAAAGTACCCAAGTCGAGAGCCCAAACATCACTATAATATTGTTTATCTCCTACTCCACCTATGATGTAAACCTACAGTGCAGGAAATAAAACCAATGAGCTTTTTCTTCTAACAAACCACTGAACAGAAATTCTGGCTTCTAATAATTCACTAGATACTAGCCTTGGACCCAATGTTGACAGATGCATGGCCTGCTCGAACTCCAGGTGAAGATCCTTGAACTGCTAACTGTAGCAAAATATAATTATCATGAGATTCTTGAATGAAATTTGCTTGTCACAGCCCCATTCAAGCGGACTAATCGTAAAACAGAGAGCATGACCACAGTTTAATAACCAAGTGAGTAAGCTTTACCAATGGACTAGCTAGAAATGTTCCCTTTTTTTTCTCAAGCTTAGGTTTATGATGCAACATATGCTATTTCCACGTGATTCATTAGGCTATCTCCTGGAGAATAGCATAGCAATGCAGCATGAAAAAGAACTTAGATATGATCATGTGAATCAGAAAAGGCATCACATGAATCTCTAGAGCATTATTGTCTCATTAAAGTTGTCTGGTGGAATGAGGATTCAGTAATTTCTTGGGCAAATGGAAGGAGAATATCGTGATATGTTAGGTGCCTTTGTCTGAAGAGAAGTACATGGAGCAACCTCAGACACAGATGGGATTGCCCTGCATGTTCAAGAGTAGCCAGATATGATGGTTGATGATTGAGTTCAAATCATGCAGCAGAATGTCTTCCAATCTTCTAACAAGGTATATGCTGTTTTACAGGAGCACAGTAACAAAAATGTTGTAATAATGTTTAGAATACAAATATAAACAACTTAAATGCCAAATGGAACACCATCCTAGCAATGTGAAAATTTGCTGATGATACTCCCATACAAGGATTTCAGTTTAAGACTGTCAAACTAGTATTAGAATGAATCTATACTGGGGAATGAATCCATACTATATAGTTATATGAATGTTAGGCTATGCTTTTGAGACACCTGAACTGACCTAGAAATTGTTGGCATCACCAAACAAGCTATACACTGTTAAGAAGAAAAACCACATAAGCTAAAAGATGAGTAATTACAATCCATATAATCCATGCAATGTCCCAATGACGAGTGGTTCTATTTGTAATTGTTTTAGATATTTATCCAGCACTTAAAGGATAAATTTCCTTATTGAAGACAACATAATTACAGTGTAAAAGATATTAAGATGAGAAAAGATTAGTAATTCTTACCCTTGACCAAGTCATCCTATCCATGTCAAACACATCAACTTCCCCATGATAACGATCACCGCAGTCACCACCATAGATAAGAAGCTTATTGCCAATTGCAACAGCAGTGTGGCTATCTCTTGGTGCAGGGGGATCACCTCTCACCTCTGGAGAAGTCCATGACATGTTCTTCAAGTCTAGTATATGAACATCATTCAAGTAATTTGCTTCCCCTTCTCCACTGCCCCCAAATATAACTAGTTTATCATTGCCTACCACTGTGGCAGTGTGGCTTTCACGTGGTGAGGGTGGGAAGCCTTTGCAATTGGGTTTGCACCATTCCCTCGTCCACAAATCTAATACGTGAAGATCATTCACCTTCTTCGAACCATTTGTGCCTCCTAATACTACCATCTTATGCCCTACGATTGCCGCGGTGTGGCTGTCTCGGGTTCCAGGCTTTTGACCTGTAGTAACAAGGGAGTTCCAGGCCATGCCATCTAGATCAAGGGTGAGGACATCACTAAAATGCAATCCACCACAACAACCCTGCAGAAAGAAGAGATAAAGGTGTTAATACTTGTGCAGAATAAAAACTTAACTATATCTGCTGAATTATATTTCTGATAACATATTTAAAAATGTATAGAGAAATCCATTACTAGTACACTCCCTCTTGCCATAGGTTATTGCTCTCTCTATTGTGACAAAGTTTTACATGCTGCTGGGACGCGGGGGGGGGGGAGGGTGGTGCATCTCAACCATCTTTTCCGGTTAGTATGCAAAAATGAGATCCGGATGGGCTCGGGACTCGGAAACCTATCCACGCAAGAAGAGAAGAAGAAAGAGAAAAGCAAGAGAGGAAGGAAAGATGAAAAAAATAAAAAATAAAAATAAGAAAAAAGAAAGCAAGAGACAAGAAAAGAAAGAGAAAAAAAAAAGGAGAGGAGAGGAAAACAAGGACAAAAAAGATAAGAAGGAGAAAAGAAAGAAAGAAAGAAAGAAATTGAGGAAAGAGTAAAGGAAGAAAGATGGAGGATATCCATCAAGATGTGAGACTGCTATTGGAATCGGACAAGATAGCGGGACATCCCGTTCCATGAAAAAATCAAGACATTCCGTTCCATAAAAAAATCAAGACATCTTTATCCTATGAAATTTAAAACCATAATTATGAGTCAACAAGAAATATCTTCTTCCCCATCTTCCCTCTCTCCTTCCTATCCTCAGAAAAATCTTCTTTCGTCCAACACAAATTTCTCTTCTATCTAGAACTTTTAATTGCCCGGCTACACGCCCAGTAGACATCTAATCCAACATGACACACTCACCAACCAGTTTGCATCAAACACCAAGATCCAAGCCCTGAACTTTAGTCATTTCTCGCAAGATATCAAATAATCAAAATTTGAGTGAGTCAACTGATTTTAATTGAGGTTATGTATAACATTGCACATGAACTTAATGGACTCTCGCTAGTCGATATTAACATTGAACAGAGGTTTAGGAGAAGGAAGATAAAACTAGTGGCCAAAATAATGCCTATAAAACTTCTGTTAGATTATTAGATCGGATCCGATCGGATCCTGATCCAATATTTTCTTCATAAATTAGAATTATATTCTTATAAAAGGAAATACGGAACATCATTCCAGCGGAAGAACAAAAAACCATTACAACAGATCTAGAAGAAAGCAGAAGGAAACGTAGAAAGTAATATAGCTTTCTAAACTGTTTTATTTGGTAAACGTTTTTAACATATGTCCAGAAACTATTTTCACACCAAAAAGCTCTTGGCTTTTCTATATGGTGACAAAATGAAGGATGAAAGTCTTTTTCAAAAAAAATAAAAAATAAAAAATTGGGGAACCTGGGGCAATCCCACCTCTTCTTTGAAGCAAACAAGAGAGAAGAAGAAACCAAAACGGTGTAATACTTCAGCTAACTTGAAAACTTTATTACATATTGCCGTAAAAATTTAGCATATTTGAACTCCACTCACAAAACCGGTACAAGCTTAAAAAAAATAACATTATAATAAGAGGTAGCAAGACAAAGTTTAATAAAAAAAAATAGGATGAAAAGCACGCCTGCCTAACTTGCTAAGTTAATTACTTGAGTACGGTAAACTCCATTAAAAAGCAGCAAATAAAACAACAAAAACAGCGAGACACAAACTTCACAAGCAAGGATATAAAGATAAGTAGCATAAGAAAGTTAAATCAGGAGATGAAGCATAGCTTAATTAAGCTGCCAAAAACTATTCCAAATATTCAAAGGATTAGCAAAAGTAAAATATGAATTTTTTGATGGACATGTATTTATTCTTTCTTTCAAATACTAACCTCAAAAAGTGGAAGCTAATAAAAAGCAATTCAATCTAAAGCAATACATACCATATCAAAACAGCAATAGAAAAGAAGGGGAACAGGCAACAACTTAGGTGTCCGCTTCATACTTACCCCAAAAACATAAACAACCCCTTCAAAGAAGCAGGCTGAGTGCCCCCATCTCTCAGGAGGGTTGAAGCCCACCACCTTTGGGTAGAGCCACATTGCCTTCCTCCTCTTCCCCACGTCCATACCCAGGGATCCCTTCTCCTCCTCAACCAATACCAACAAGGGGAAGAAGAAAGCACCACAACCCTCGCCAGAAACCTCCTAACAATCAGTTCTCAACACCCTCTCACTGTACTGATGAGATTGGGAGGAAAGAAAGAGAGAGAAGACGCGTCAAGAGGACATGAGCGAGAGGCAAGTGAGCTATCAGATTCAGTCTCTGATGGACAAAGAAAAGATGGGTGCTTTCAAGTCCACTACTGTGCCAACAAACAAGAACAGATGGTGGTGTGAAAACACCATCACATTAAAGGAAAAGGAAAACAAGAAAGGAAAGACCAAAGAAACAATCTTTTGTAAAATAACAGATAGCCCAGAAGGGTACAAGGGCTAAGGTCAGATAGGCCCTCGAGGAATGTTAGGTGCTGTGGGAGTGATGTAATATCATGGGAGAGTGACTGTTACCACACATAACATGGACCATAGACATGGTGACCAGAGGGAAAGTATATAGAGAGAGGGAAAGCGAAAGTGTGGGGTAGTGTGTGCATGGGAATGTGTGAGGTGTCACAAAACCCTCCATGTCCCACTCTTTGGTCTGCGTCTCCCTTCCTTTCCTTTTATTTAAACTTGCGTAACTGAAAATGATGGGAGGTGGGGGCATTGGGCTGTGGGAAATGATGGGAAGTGTGTTTTGGGGTTTGGTGGTGTGGTTGTCAACATATGAAAAGAGAAAGAGAGAGAAGAAATTTTTTTTTTTCCTTTCATGTTTCCTCTCCTTGCTCCCATTGATTCTGAAAATTTGATAACAAACTGCTTGTTTAGATCCACCCAGCTTCTTCTTCCCTCTTTTCTTTTTTTTTTTTTTTTTTCCCCTACCAAAAAAAAAAACACCAGCCTTGTCAAAGGGCAGTGCTTTATAGGGTCTCCCCCTGAATGGGGATTAGAATAGTTTTTATATATTTTTTATCTCCTCATTGTGTATTTGGCCTTGGGATTGCTGAATGGGGAGATATATATAGGGAAGGGGCTTTCATGGATCTAGAGATGTCCATTCTCGAGATGGCCTTGGGACATAACTAGGCTTAGGTTTTTTTTTTGATAAAACTAGGCTTAGTTTTTATTCCCAACTTGGGTTCAGACTTGGGGCTTTGGGAACCGAGAAGCTGTTGCCTTCTCTCGAGAGAGGAGAGGGAGCGGGGCGCGCAAATTCTCGTACTGAAGACGTCGCTTTTACCAAGCAACATTTCTCGAGTTCCACTTGCACTAAGGTGAGAATCGGTGATTCGGGTCGAGAAGGAACTGGGCATTCTTTTGCGTGACACGTGGCTCCGATGAACCGGTGGGATCCACGTTGACAAGGCTGCAAGCCTGCAACAGCGCTGATGTAGGTGAGATTCAACTTTATATTCTGTTTGGCGCAAAACATTACAATGTCGAAGGAACTTGAAGGAAGAATACGGCAGAATTTTTTCATGCTCTTTTCTAGGCTAAGCCTTAATTAGCTTCGCACAACTATTCGTGATTTTATGATCCCTGACAAAGCGTTTCAATGAACTTAACAATTAAACTTTGTAAGCGGAATTTCATATTTTTGCCCACGTTTTGCCATTTGGGGCAAAAATAATCTAAAACTATATATTATGACGTTAGACATATAGTCTAAAATGGAAAGAAAAGATGAAGAGGTCGGTCATCTCTTGGAGTTGAATAAAGAGAAGTCGTGGAGAAAAACATGGCCGTCCACACTTTTTTGAAGCAAAACTCTTTCATAAATAAAATTTACTTATTAGAATTTTTTCTAATAGAAAAATCCTTCAATACTTAAATCGATAAAATTTTAAAAAATCATGAAAAAAAAATTTTAATGAGAGAATACAGTCCGAATCATTTATCCAAGGATCTAATCATCCAACAATAACTCCTATATAATTCATGTTACTCCTATAATTATAATTGCTTTAATCGCATAGTCATAACTGAGATGATAACCATTGCCGAGATTGTAACCTTGATATAAATGGATATTTATTTCTTAGGACCTTTTTTAAATAAGATTCGAGATGAAGTTCTTTGGGTAATCCAAAGTTATATAATATTGATTTACTCCAAGGTCAGATAGGACAATGTTCGTCCCATTAATAGCAATTCTATATGGTCTAAACTTCATCCAACATGATAGCAATTCTCTATCATCTAAATTTCAATCAAACATTGTAGCAATTATCTACCATCTAAATTTCAGGGACTTTCTGCAATTTGATTTGATTATTTGTTTGAACATGCTGGAAATTATTATATTGGATTCACTTTTCACATAAGACCAACCATCTCCAAAAAGTTGGGTGAACATCAACATTAGTGAAATCCCAAGAAACTTGCTTCGCTTGGAAATGTCACTGAAATATCCCAGCAAGAGAGATCTCCCTGGAGGCGTGGATTGACCATCTCGGTGTGAAAAGGTTGGCTGGGCAAATTAATCTCCTGCACGTGAGAATCACGTGATAGAGAACTGGTCTCCGGTAAACGGGAGAACGCCAGCGAAGCGGCTTTTTCGAGAGGACTTTTCCGAGAAGGAGGAGAGAGAGAGAGATGAAGAAGAAGGCAGTCTCGTGAGAAGCACGGAATCTAATGGCGGAACGTTGTAACCACGCTGCCGAGCCGAGCGACTGCGGAAGAGGGGCCATGGGAGGAGAGCAGCGTAAGTCACGGGGAACCCCGTCCCATCCCCCGTCGCTACCATCGAGTAGATGTTTGGACTTTGGACAATGGCGGTAGCGCATCGATTTCCGGGATTACATCGTAACTTGGAAAGCTGAAAGACTTCCGACTGCTTTCAAAAGCATATCACAACAAACAATATTACAATAACCACCAACACTGTCTAAAGCTCTCTCTTTGTTTCTTCTTTTTTTTTTATTTTTTTTTTTTTCTTTTCCTCGGAAGAGATAGATGGCACACAGTTTCTTGGCTTGGAATCATCTCTCCCGTTTCTCTTCCTCACGTACCATTGTTGTCCATTTCTCAAGAAATAAATAAATAAATAAATAAAGTACTCTACAGTAAATGCATCAGCGCATATCAGAGAATAAAGTATATATAATAATTCTGAGTGGTGCCTCCCACACTTGCTAGCGCCAAAATCCTGCATCACGGAGCAGAATGAAGTGGCGAATAGCAGTTGTTTTGCTGGGAGTGGAAGATCCAACTTTTTTTTAATTTTTGGGGTAAGAAAAGATCCAACTTTAAGAACTCAAAAAAAGGAACACCTAAGATTGCCGAATATGATCCGATAAAGACCCCGATACTTAAATCAGGCCAAGTTTTGATGGAATGATGGAAATCTCAAAGTATAACTTA